>NC_016462.1:3300000-3570487 GCF_000226115.1 Thermothielavioides terrestris NRRL 8126
AATCTTTAATTAAGTCGAAGGTCGGCTCTACTACTTTGACTCCCTATTTAAAAGCTTAAAGATGTATATAAACATTTTATTAAAGGTCTAGATCGCCTTTTAGTCTATCTATAGGTTCCTTCAGATATAGCTATATAAAGAGGTTATTGTCCACTACCTTTGGCAAAGTTTAGAATAGGAATATAAATAGTTTACCCTTGAGTTTATATAGGCCTTTCTTTAAGAACTCTAGCCCTATCTTCTAGATAGATAGACATAGTTTAGGCTACCTTAGCTTCGGCTATACTAGGGAGATAGCGAGATAGTTATATAGTAGTGTATATTACATTTATAGTTAAAAACTTATAAGCTAGCTCTTAGTACCTTCAAGGATTGTCTACTTTACGCTAAGGTAGTCCCCTTATTACTATAGGACAATAGTAAAATATATAAGCTCCCTCTAGACCTACTATCTCTAACCAAAGAGCCTATATAGCCTATAGTCTTAGAATACAACGAAGATAAGGTAATCGAAGTCCTCTAGGCCAACAACGTATTTATACCTAATATTCCTAGACTTAATAACCTATCTATATATCTCTACGACTACTTTAGCGATATAGAACTTAGGATCCTAGCTATATACTTAGTGGCATTTAAAGAAGCCTAGCTTCTTAACTAGAATAAGAAAGGAGTAATCGCTATCGCTTAAATCATCTTTATACCCTAGTTAAAGAAGGACGTAGCCTACTAAGTATACTACTATAGAGTTGTAGAACTCTCATTGGACGGATAGCTAAGTAGTGCACCGCCTTTGTAAGACCCTATAGGCGACCTTGGACGATAGCTATAGAGCATATTTCTAATACCTAGCACTGTTCCGCCCTTTCGAACAAAGGACTAGCAAGCTACTTCAAGTCCATTAACGGCATTTACAGAAGATCTTAACAATATATCGACCTAATAGAATGTTGAAGCTAAGATTATAGAGATTGCTATACTATAAACGACTATAATACAAAGGTTTATTGATACCCCTATAGATAAGATAGACTGGGAACGCCTCCTCGGTAGCGACCTAGTCAAGGACCTTAGGGCACTAGTATAGGTAGCCCTTAAGAAGATAGCATTTGATCTCTACCTCTAGGAAGAGGAGACGCTCATCTATATACTTATAAGGAGGCTAGACTACCTTAAGATACTTTATACACTAGTATAGAAGTATCTTTAGGCGTATAGATCACCTACGTCATCTAGCTAGACGTCACCTTTAGTGTAGCACTATAGTAAGCGCCTTCGCAAAGAGCCTATAAAGCTTAGACGTCTACTTCGCCTACCACTGTACAACCTATATAACTGTGCCTTCGTTTACAAGTATAAGTATCTAGTATAGTAGTAGGGCAAGGATATATATATCAAGGAGGTAGAGGAGTATAAAAGACAGTGAGATCAGCTACTATAGCCAACTAGACCTTTATAAGCCGAGCGAGCTATATAGAGAGAGTAGCTTAAGGAGTAGCGACGATAAGAAGTACCTACTAAGAGAGCTTTTAAAGTACAAGCTTGCTTATAAAAGTGTATAGTAAGCTTGAAAAGGAAGTATAGATTAGGGTAATGGACTACCTAGATATAGGGGGGACCTAGTTTTTCTACTTTTCTATTTATCTTAGAGTATTATATTCGTTGTCAAGGGGTCTAGCCCTTTAATTATATATATTTAAGTAGGCTAAGCCCATCTTCTTTATTATTAAGTAAGATATTAAATAGTTGTCAATATACGTTCGTTGACACTACGTTGGTAGTCCTCCTTCTTCTAGAGAGGCTATTAAGCCTCTCCTTTCGTTGTTCTACCTCTATCTAGACGATAGGCATTTGAGCTATTAAGCTCTAACCGTATTCTTATTGTCTTTTGTCTTTCTACTATATCCTACTAGATATACCTAAGCTACGTGTCTTTCTCTTAGGAGACATCCTTCCTACTACTCGATATATATTATCTTCATCCGTCTAGAGGTACACTACATTCCTTTAGGAGCTATCTCGTACACCTGACCCTAGGTGTGGTGGGGTAGGTTGGTGTAGAGGTTTTGCACCATTTCAATATAAAAGGAGTGGCCTTTATAGCCTACTCAAAGCGCTTTTATCGATATAGTTCGTTGAAAGTAGCGTCGAGAACTTCGCGATTACAAGTGCTCAAAGGGTATTAGTAGGCACAGATCTTCTAATACTACTAGCCTTCTATAAGAAGCACTTGTATTATATCTTCTTCGTCTATAACAACTTAGCCCTTATCCTTCTATAGGCGGGGATAACGCTTAACGATATCAACAAATCGCTATGCTAACTTATAATCCGAGGTATATATATATATATCCTCTAAAGTGAGTATCTCTAGTAAGTCGGTAGGTATCTTAAGGCCTAAAGTCGAGTGTTTCTCTAGCACTACCAGCTTACGATCATTAGGCGGCAATTCGAGTCTAGAATTATACCTATTGGTACAACCGTTAGCCTTAGGCATTAGAGGCGTATTATACCTATTGGTAGAATCTAGGCTTATAGGCTTAGAGCACGAACTACACCCATTGGTATAGCCTTCGATACTAGGATCCTTGATCAATTAGTGTAATATAGGCTAGGTAGGCTAGCTTAGTAGGTACACTAATTGGTGTAATAGAGGTCCTAATTTAGATAAAGTAGCTAGCTAATACACTATATCGCTATAAGGCGTCGATAGCTCTAGCGAATCTTAAGAAGATACTATCGATTAGGATAAAACGTCGTTTATAAGTTGCATTGAATCTCCTAGGATAACGTAGACTAGGCTATATATATCGAACGCAGTTGATATACTAGGGCTAGCGTACTAAATAGCGGTTTAAATAGAACTAGGGTTTATAGCAGTAGATATTGCTATCAAGGCGGTTACTACGGTCAATGCTATAAAGGCTATCTTCTACGAATAGGCAAGGTAACTACTATTATTAGTATCTTCAATATAGCCGATAGGGTAGCGCTTTAGAATAGTGAGAACTCCCTTAGTCGAGTTCTTAAGAGCTACTACCTTAGGGGTCTTAGCATTGACAACAGCGTTCAATATAGTAGGATAGCGAGCGTTAAACATTATAGACTAGTCTATTAGGAGAGGTTTATATTCTATAGCAACGTACACTTCCTACTTAGGCTATAAGGTGACAACGTATATAGTCTTGACCTTATATATATAAGGGAACGTCTAAGTGTATATAGCAAATAGTATATTAAATCCTCTTAGGATATTGTATAGGCTAGTGATCTTTAGGCTATAATCGATAGAGGCCTAATATAGATCTAGGAAGTCGGCTCCTAATAGGAGGTTAGTAGGTAGTTTATCTACTACCTAGGTAGACTAAGTGAACTTGAGGAGGGCTAGGCTAGTAGCGGTGACGCTTAGTAGATAAATAACAAAGGTCGTCTACTAGGTAGGCGAGGTCTTTCTAATACTATAAATTCGACTATTACAACGTTTAATTGAATATTTGAAGGTACTTAGGAAGGTCTTGTCGATAATCGAACGGCTAGCGTCTAGATTAAGGTAAATTTCCAAGTCCTTACGGTCGGGCTAAGCGTAGGCCTTGACGTATAAGTATATATAGGCGCTACGTAGGCTATCGATACCTAGGTCAGCTACTTTAGGGGCCTCCTAAACTTCTAGATTAGTAGCGAAGTTCACTATAGAGCTAGAGCCTTTGATAAGTAGAATATCGTCCTCGAAGACGTTGTCGATAACTGCAATTGCCTATTCTAAATACTTGATAGAGCTAGAAGTAGCTATTAAATAGATCTTTAAGTATTTAAAGAGCTAGTTCTAAGAATTAAATAAAGTATTATAATATCTATAAGTTTAACGGCTAGGGTTAGCTTAATTGGCTTAATAGCGGTGAACGCTCTTAGGAACAATTGTCTTACTATAGGTACAAATATATACATTAGTAGCAAGAACTATATCGAAGGTCTAATAGCACTTATAATAGGTTAGCTTTAAATTATAAGCTATATAGGCGATATCCAATTCGTTAGTGTCGTTGTAAATAGACGATTTGCAATTGGCTTCGACTTTGTTATCGACCTCTAAATCGGATAACGTCTTCGAATTAGCGTCGTCAATAAGGTGTACTCGGTCTCGGACTCGATTATTACGCTTAGAATCATAGTTATCTAAGTAGTGCTTACCGCTTTGATCGTGATCTCGGTTATAGTAGTTATCGTCGTAGTTCTAGTAGTCGTCGCTATAGCGATTAGCGCGTCTAAAGAGCTTCTTATTAGACTTAGTATTACTAGAAGTAGTAGACTTACTAGTAAACGAAGACTTCTTCAACTTTAGGAACTTGTTATAAACTATAGTAATAAGCGTAGGCTATACTTCTATAATCTTATATATATAGCGCGCTAGAGTATACTTCGTCTTAGGTTATAGAAAAAAAGATATAATAGTCGAATTTAAACGGTTATAGATAGTGCCTATAGCGTTATACTAGTTGGAATTGTTATAATTAATCTAGCCTACTATATATATAAAACGCAACTTCTTCTAGAAGAAGTTTATTAAAGCGTCGAGGTTCTCTACGATATACCTAATAGTTAACTATCCTTAGTTGAACTTGTTGATAGCTACTTAGCGATCTATTATAAAACGCTCTACTAACTAATCAAAGACTATATAAAGGCCTATTTAATACTATTATAAACGCTCCTATATAGTGACTTCACCGTTCTACTAGAGGAGGGCTTAGCTAGTAAGAACTATAGGTAGGAGGTATAGGATTTACTAGGCTACGTTGTAGCTAGTGTTAAAGTCCTCTAGAAAAGTTGATAAACGTTAGATAAAGCAATAGATATCAATAAAAATTATATTTTTACTATCTATAACGATACTTATATCGTTAGAGTCCTTATAACTAGGATTAAAAGTGCTAATATCATTGCGTTTAATCTTAAAGGTAGAGATAGATCGGCTACCTCTAGTACCTATAGTATTGTAAAAGTACTTCTAGTAGCTACAGTTCGAAAGAGGTAGGAAAGGTAGGTGGTTATTATTTAGACGGCCGTTTAGATAGCGCCCCTCGTCGCTATCGTCTAGGTCGCTTAGGTTATTCAGATTATAGCTATTAGCGTTAGAGGGCTGCCTAAGAAGTAACATGGCCTAGCGTTGGCTATCCTAAGGCGGCCTACCCTAAGGAGGGTCGCTCAAAGGCGACTTGGCCTAGTGCTAGCCGCCTAGACGCGAATTGTTAGAGTATATAATATAGGCCTAGTACACCGGCGGTATACCTATAGCTAGGTTATAGGCTATACCAATGTCGACGTCCTCTAGGGGAATAGGAAAGGCGGTCTATATACAAGGTTAAGCGGGCTAGACTGGGGGAGGCGTATAGAGGCTCTCTATTAGAGAGGCTACCGTTGCTACTAAGCGGCGGCTCTAAATCGAAGAGGCGTATAGCTATAGCTCTATAGTTGATATAGGAGTAGCTAGCGAAGGCTCCTTAGCTAGCCTAGGATTAGCTAATAGGTTCTTAGTAGCTAACTAAGCGATAGTATTATCGATTTTACTTAGCTAATTATCTATATTATATATATACTATATAAAGAGCTCTTTTTAATGCTAGACCTATTGGACAACCTTACTAATTTAAACGGTAGTTGCCTAAAGTTGACTTATAACCTCTAGCAAGTCCTTAAAGTAGTCGTAAAAGTTCGTCAACCTATCGAATATAGGTCAAATCTTAGCAACGTTGGCCTAAAGTTGATTAACTATAGTAATAATACTCTTAAGTAAAGTAGTATATTCGCTAACGGTCTAGCTAAGCTACTTGACAAAAGGCTAATTAGTACTGACCTTAATATACTCTAGGAGGTTCGGAATGTCTTCTACTTCCTTAGAATCGCTCTAAGCATCTTCGAAAGATAGCTTATCGCCTAGTTAAGTATTATCGAGATTATCCTCTTAGCTAGCGACGATATAGCGATAAGTATACTCCTAGGGAGTAGGCGGCTCTAGAGCTAGAGGAATAAAACCTTTATATAGGGTATATAACGTCTCTTTAATCTTCTTAGATATAGCAGCGTCGTACTTAGAGAGTTGTTTAGCTAACGAGGAGACGTAAAAACGAATGTTATAGCTATAATTAGCTATCTTGACTATCGCCTTAGTTTAAACTATAGAAGTCGGGTCGAATAGGCGTATTATTGATATATTAATAGCTAACGAAGGCCTAATAAAAGGTTTATTAGAGGGCTAAAGAAGAAGAAGGCATTCTAATCGCTATTGGCCATTGCTACTATATAAGAAGAACTAGATGGTTAATCGGCTACTGCTATTGGCGATACTATCGGCGATCGCCACTATATAGACTAATCGATCGATAGTTAAAAATCGTAATCGCTATCGGTAAAACCGCTATACAATCGAGGCTCTTCGACTGAACTGTCGTTCGAAATGGATTAGGTGCCTTCAACGCTATCAACCTCGTCAAGTCGCTATGCGAAGAAAGCGGGGGTTCAACTGGCTACTACTATTGGCAAAGCTGCTATATAGGCTAGTCGATTAATGACGATAAAGGAATAATTAGGTCAATGATCTTATAGTTGTAGCTACTACTTGATATAGAAAAGTGCTGTAGATACGTAGAATAACAAGATGTAGATTGATGATAGTGGTAGATCGAAGATCTAGGCGGTAGTGCGCTAAGAAATATATATCTATAGGGCAGAACATATATGTGTACACCGCTTGCCCGAATGGGCCTAGCGCTACAAAGTCTGTAACATAGGGCGCAGGGCACCCTTATCTAATCTACGTACACAGACATATAGGTCACATGACCCCCCTGTTCCTCCTGCCCTGTATCAATCCTCTTAGTTAGCAACAATGTTGCAATAAGTATATTCCTAGGGAGTAGGCAGCTCTAGAGCTAGAGGAATAAAGCCTTTATATAAGGTATATAACGTCTCCTCGATCTTCTTAGATATAGCGATGTCGTGTTTAGAGAGTTGCTTAGCTAGCGAGGAGGCGTAAGAACAGGTATTATAGCTATAATCGGCTATCTTAACTGTCGCCTTAGTTTAAATTATAGAAGCTAGGTTAAATAGGCGTATTATTAACTAGTTTAATCGGCTAATTGAGGTCGATTAAGGATAGTCGATAAGGGCCTATTGAAAGGTTCGTCGAAGGGCTAAAGAAGAAGAAGGCGTTCCAATCGCTATTGGCTATCGCCACTACGTAAGAAGAACTAGATAGTTGATCGGCCACTATTGTTGGCGACGCTATTAGCGATCGCCATTATATAGACTGATCGATCGATAGCTAAAGATCGTAATCGCTATCGGTAGAACCGCTATACGATCGAAGCTCTTCGACTAAACCATCGTTCAAAGGTAGGATCAGGTGCTTCCAACGCTATCGACCTCGTTAAGTCGCTATACGAAGAAAGCGGGGGTTTAACCGGCTACTACTGTCGGCAAGGCCACTACGTAGACTAGTCGATTGATGACGATAAAAGAAGAAAAGGATCAAGTCAATGATCTTATAGTCGTAGCTACCACTTGATGTGGAGAAGTGCCGTAGATGTGTAGAATAACAAGATGTCGATTGATGATAGTGGTAGATCGAAGATCTAGGCGGTGGTGCGCTAAGAAATATGTGTCTGCAGGGTAGAACATATATGCGTACACCGCTTGCCCGAATGGGCCTAGCGTTGCAAAGTCTGCAACGCGGGGCGCAGGGCACCTTTATCTAATCTACGTACATAGACACATAGGTCACATGACCCCCCTATTCCTCCTGCCCTGTATCAGTATTGATCTATTGCTAAGTAGATAGTTGTATAGCCTCTATTAGCTTTCTACTTATTATAAAGTATATAGGATAATCGAATCGCTAATATACCTATTAGGTATAGCTAATAGGGCTTATAGGAGGAATACAACGTACTTATAGATAATTTATAGCGCCCTCGATAAGATCCTAGGCGAGTAAGGATCCTAAGGTAGATAGCTACTCCGCGTATATATCGAGGGCACTGTCTTCTGTATCTATAAGCGTATATAGCCGCCTAGCAATACAATGGGTATTTAGTGCTAGCGAGCTAGTATTACGAAGAGCTTTAAGATACGTAGCGATCTACGATTTGCTATAGCCGAACCGCTTGGCTATAATGTAAAGAGAAGGTATTGTACAGCTATTAGCCTTGCCTCGAAGGTAGTTGGCATAGTAGCGCGTAAGGGCGTTGTTGAGCTAGCGGGCGGCGTATACACTAGGCGGCTTAGGCAGGCAGTTCGAAGATCTAGGCGGTATAGCGCGTTAAAACACTATAAAAAACATCACCACTTGCAAGTTGGCTAGCGGCAAAATTGATGCAGTTGACACGGTTGTGATCCCCCGTAGCAGGACGCGTTCGTATACAAAATTAGGTGGGGAGGTGTCCGGTTTTTTTGGGGTGTCTAGCAATTTTGTACCCCTCTCTTTTGGAAGAAGAGAGGGCTGCGAAAATACCCACTTTTCCTTTGGCCCTCGGGTACAATCTAGGCAACTCAATCCAAATGGGGCTAGATATTTGAGTTGTTTGAGTTGTTCGGAGCCTTGCTGTCACCATCCTTTTTCAAACAACCGGAAGAAGCGGCATACAAAAGGGCGCCAGTTTCCCACAGTGACCATACTGTACTCAGGTACCTACACTAATCATGTCGTAGCGGTAATACTGCTGCACGGTGCTTTGGGAAAGAATTCGCTTATGCTGTTGGCTGACCTGTGCAGCTGCTGTTGGGGGATTCTGCTTACTGCTGCAGCGTAGCCTGCCGGCTCTTCCGTTACGAATCAGGAAGAGCGGTGTGCTTGAGTGGTGGTGGTGCGCTTGCTAAGGCTTCACATATATTTCAATGCCTCTGCAGTCTCAGATCGCATTAGCAACAACCTGTTATACCCTGGCATCTTGTCCTCTCTGTCGGCTGTGGAACACACTCCAGCACGATGCCTAAGCCAGTCTTTGTCCTCCTCCATGGCGCGTGGCACAGTCCTCGATGCTGGAACCCTCTTGTTGGTGAACTCGCTAAGGCTGGCTATTCAGCCGTCACGCCCGCCCTTCCCTCGACAGGTTCCACTCCGCCTACCCCGGACTGGTCTAAGGATGTCGAAACGATCCGGGACACAGTCTCAGATCTGGTCCAGGAGCATGACGTCGTTGTGGTCATGCATAGCTTCAGCGGCATGACCGGCGGTACCGCCCTAGAAGGTCTGGACAAGCCGGCATGCGCAGCAAAGGGACTCAAGGGCGGAGTTGTTCGACTGATCTACATCGTCGCCTTCCTTGTACCCGAGGGATTCCAGCACTCCCCGTACGGCACTCGAGACAACATGATTCCCGAAATGAGGACCGATTTTGAGGTTTGCAACGCCTCCCCGCATTGCTGCGTTACGATCATCTCTACTGTCTCGCTTTTCATCCAGGACCTAGTCCTGACCGTTTTTCTATGCTAGGCCGGTATCATTACCGTGCGTCCCGAAGATGCAAAGGCCATGTTCTACCAAGACATAGACAACGCGACTGTTGCCGAGCTGGCCAAAACCTGCGCCCGCAGAGCTTTGGAGCTTATTGGAGCACCACGACATATGCTGCCTGGCGAGATATCCCGACCACTTACATCCTGTGCACGGGAGACAAGCCAACCACTGTGGCGGCCGCGCAGCACCTCGTTGACTCGGCGAAGGCAAATGGACGGCACAGGATCGACAACGTTATCAAGGTCGATGCCGGCCACTCTCCGTTCATCAGCAGGCCCGGTTGGACGGCCGCGACGCTCATCCAAGAGGCCATTCGAGAGGGCTAATATGAGGAGAGAAGAAGCAGGAGGAAAAGATGATGTTGGAGATGATAGAGGGCGGGTCTCTTATGCAGTCAAATTGGAATGTAGTAAATACTCAATGGAACTACCTCTAGTTTATTTGCTCTACTCGGGCGTTGGCATTGGACTAAGCAAGAGGGGTTCAGATTCCCAACGATTCCTCCTGAGCATGTACGATTCTCGCTCCTGGAAGGACGCAGTGACGAGGTAAAAAATGGGACCCGGGGTTCTTGCTCACAGCTGACAGTTGACGGGTTGACGGATGCGCTCCCCCCATTTTCTTGTCCTGTCCTAGGAGGGTTGTCAGTACTGTAGTAGCTAGAAACATCTATAACCTATAACTGGACGCACGTCTACATGAAGCACACTGTATCTGATGACTGGCGTGCGGCAGGCAATACTGCACAATAGGGATGACGTTGCTTTCAAGGTCGGGCGGCCGAGATTGCTCCTATGGGGTAATAGCCCTTCACTGACGGCCACGGCTAATAGAGGCAGATTCGCTAGGTGTTGAGATAGACACTTAGGGACTTTAGAGGCTTAGCAAAATAGAGATTCTTGCTAGGAAGGTAAACCTGCGGGGGAGGGAATGGATGCGAGGGCTAGGGCGGGTTTAAAGGGGCCCTACTGGTAACCGGATGTGCTTACTACCCCTGAGGTTTGGCAAATGGATGCTACAATGGCCTGCTGTTTGGCTATTCATTCGGCGAGGTGTAAGTCCCCCATGGTAAACACCCAATCACGCAAGCCGGTCGGGGTCAGAATAGAGGGCGGTGGCAGGGCAACAGCCCCCTCTAAATCGTTTCCTATTCCTAGCGCGTCTCGAACGCGGCGGGCCGCGCCGTCGAGGGCACGATGTTGGCGACGCGTTCGCGTTCGTCCATCTGTCACGACTCAGCCAACACAGGCTCGGCCCTGCCGGCAACGGCTAAACCCTGCTCGACATTCGCATTCTCGCACTCGCCTCGTCCTCTGCTTTGCGAGCTAGCGCTTTGACAGAGGATAGATCCAAGCTAGCGGGTTGCAGAAGCGATATCCCCGCCTGCTGAAAGACAACCAGGGGACGCCTTGCACCGTCTTCTGCCTCGTCAATGGTTGATTCTTGAGAAGGATTGGAGCGCGATCCAACCTTGCAGTGTGCTAAACTTCTCTGGGGTTCCGCGCGGGGCGCTTCGCCGACCGGGCCGTAAGAGGATCCCAAGGGTTCCTCCCGGAAAGCAGCGCCGAAGTCCGAAGCCAATTTGAACAGCACTCCATAACGTTACTTCGCAGGATGGACGCGAAACCGAGGCGAGCACGACGAGACGAGGTACATTATCTCCAATCACTTTGATGGTGTGGCTTATAAGCACGACGGTTTCGCTGCGAAGCTTTTGGCCCAGCTTGCCGCACAATGGAACTTCACTCCAGCCCTCCTTGCATCGACAATGCTTGGCAAGACTTCAGTCATCTTTTGGGTGCTGCTGGACTCGGCGATTGCCGCCTCGAACCATGCGCCTACCGCGGTGCTTGGGTCTGGCCTGGTCATTGGCACCACGACGGTCCTGCCATCGTCCACGGCTACCGTTAAGAAGTTCCTCAGCATTCCGTACGCCGTCACGCCACCGAAGCGCTTCCTGCCGCCCGAGCCTCTCTTCCGCTACGATGGACCCGTGAACGCCACTCAGTCCCTCCGTTATGCATCCAGCAAAATTATGGTAGGCAGTGACGTACCATAGGCACTGAGACAAGTATCTCGAGTGTATTGCTGACTTTTAGAAAGCTCACGAAACCCCGGAGCAAGTGGCCGCCGAGAGCGAGGACTGCCTGTACTTGAATGTTTACGCCCCGGCCCGGCCTAGCTGCAAGGGCGGCAGAGCCGTCATGTTCTGGATCCATGGTGGCGATTTGACGTCCGGTACCAGCTCGGCCTTTGACGGCACAAGCTTCGCTGCCAACCAGGACGTTGTGGTCGTAACAATGAACTATCGTGTGAATGGTATCATGAGAGGATCCGAGTTAGCTCACTCTCCAGACAGAGAAACGGTATCGCTAACACCTTCGTTGCAGTCTTCGGCTTCTCCAACGCGCCCAATCTACCGCTCGAGTCCCGCAACGTCGGTTTTCTGGACCAGAGAACGGCGCTAGCCTGGGTGCAGAGGAACATTGCAGCATTCGGCGGCGACCCGCGGAAAGTGACCATATTCGGCGAGTCCTCCGGCGCGTCGTCCATCGACCGGCTGTTAACCACGATGCGGGACGACCCGCTGCCCTTCCGCGCAGCCATCCTCCAGAGCGGCCAGGCGACCGTGAGCCCGTTCCCCAACGACGGCGGACCCGCGGCTTGGAAAGAGCTCGTGTCCGCCCTGAACTGCACATCGTCGTCTTCGGGTGCGGACGCGGCCGCCGGCGAGCGCGAGGAGTTTGCGTGCGTTCAGAGTGCGGATGCCTTCGCCATCAGGGCCATTCTGAACTCGGCCGCGCTGGATTTTGGCCCTGTCAACGACAACGTCACGCAGCGGGCCACGCCGTTTCCGGATGCGAGACACGCCGCCCGGGTGCCGCTCCTCATCGGCAGCAACGGGCAGGAGGGCATGAATCTAGGGCCGTCGTATGGGATCACCAACTTCTCGTCTGTCACAGAACCGGTCTTGGACCAGTTCTTGACCGTGATAACGGGTAGTGAGGCCGTGACTGCGGAGGTCAGACCGTTGATTGGTGAGATCCAACCTGAGCTGCGTACCCTTGGTACAACTTGTTCGAAGCGGGAGCCCAGCTGTACACGGAGGTCGTGTACCAATGTGTAAGGCCCAACCCATGGCGCTGGATGAGGTTTGCAAGATTGGTTGTGCCATTTTAAGCAGTGACTAACTATTGATCTTGAGTGTAGCCGGCCAAGATTGTGGCAGAGGCCTCTGTCCGAGACAGCATCCCGACATGGCGATACTACTACAACGCTACCATTCCGAATCTTCAGCCTGAAGGATATCCGACTCTCGGTGCTTTTCACGGTGCGGACTTGGATATGGTGTTTGGCACCTACCCTGCTGCAAACGCGACAGAGCAGGAGATTGCGTTGAGTGCGTTCTTGCAGACGGCTTGGGCGACCTTCGCGAAGGACCCAGTGCGTGGTCCGGGATGGAAGGCACTGGACACGTCCAGCAACGAGCTTGCTTGCTTAGGGTGTAGAGGGAGCACTGGCGTTCAGATGATATCTGCGAACGTGACTGATGCAAGGTGCTCACAGTATGCTCCGCTATTCACGGCGTCTACGCCGTATTTCTGAAGTTTGGGGTTGCATCACAGCACCCTTCCGTTGCTGAAATCAGTTATTAGACATTGAAGCTCCAATGTGCTAGGAGAGATGCATTAGAAGACAGAATCAAAGTGGAAGCTCGAGATCGGATCTATCTGGACAAGGACAAATCTCGGAGTGGCTTCAAGCCGCTAGAGTGCTGATGTCGATATAGCGACGCAAACAGCTTGTTTTGAGCCAAACGGGGATAGCTATGATGTCATTGACGCTGCTTAAGGAGTGCAGTCTCCTGTAAGTATGCAATGTGGCTGGCAGCGCTTCTCCCGGGTTGTGTTCTTCCTAGACTCAAATTCAAAGATGGTGATGAGGCTAAGGATGTCTTTGCCAGTTTGCCAACAAGGCCGTTGTTGACCGCGTTCTTCGGAATCGGCTAATCGTGATATTGTCTCACGAAGCCATATTGAAGCATTTGCCAATGATAACATGAGATCCGAACCGTCGAGGATGTGCTCAGGGCGAAGTGGAGAGGCTCTTTTTTGTACATAAGGCGACGAGAGGACGTGCAACTTCTGACCACTCCGCAAAACCGACACAGTTTCCACCCGCCTACCTAGTTACTAAACGTCCCAGGAGGCGAGCAGCGGTTGCTAGGGTGCGGCGTACAATCTAGTACCGTCGTCGGATTTAGCACCCAAATCCAGTCACCGAGAGCGTGCAAGCTAGGTCCCGTTCCCGCCGCACGCCAAAGCTCGATGCAACGCTAGAATGGTTCCTGTCCGGGTCCACGCCGCCCAATCGATCCAGCCACGAGGAGCAGCTTGCAGGAGTCCATCCACAGCAAGCGCTTCCGGGGATCCCCATGGTGCCATTGGCGATCTTGCAATGTCCTGGCATAAATACCGGTTTCTCTGGGTCTAAAGTCCTGAGCATTTGCACAAGCTTTCTAACCACCTCGCATCCACGTGCAATTAGTCTAAAGGATGGATAGCTTCCATAAATTCGTCAAGGGGCTGCCAGTTCTGGTATGTGCCAATGTCGCCGAGACGGCTGCACCTGGTTCTCGGGAGCAACACCAGACAGCTTCCGTGTAGTCCTGACATCTAGCTAACAGTGTTTGCTAGGCCGTATGTGCCGCGGCAGCAGCCAACTACCCTCCCATCCCAGCCGACTTGACCACTCCGGTGCACCAGCGTCTTGCCATCAGCGGCCCGAACTGTAGGCGTCCCGCGCATGGCTCGGCACAGCACAGCGGACGGCGCTAACACTCATCAACAGCCGTAACTGTCGGCTGGAACACATACCAGCAACTGAGCCAGCCTTGTGTCCAATACGGCACCTCGCCAGACGACCTCAGCTCGCAGGCATGCTCGACGTCGTCGGTGACGTATCCGTCGTCGCGCACCTGGTCCAACGCGGTCACCATAACCGGCCTTAAGCCGGCGACCACGTATTATTACAAGATTGTGTCGACAAACTCAACCGTGGACCACTTCATGAGCTCCCGGGTGGCCGGCGACAAGACGCCCTTCACCATCAGCGTCGTCATCGACATGGGCGTCTACGGCGCCGATGGCTACACCATCGAGAACAACCCGGCCAAGCGGGACACCATCCCATCCATCGATCCGTCGCTCAACCACACCACGATCGGTCGCCTGGCGCAGACCGTCGACGATTACGAGTTCGTCGTGCACCCGGGCGACCTCGCCTACGCCGACGACTGGATCGAGAAGGCGCACAACTGGCTGGACGGCCGCAACGCCTACCAGGCCATCCTCGAGACCTTCTACAACCAGCTCGCCCCCATCTCGGCGCGGAAGCCCTACATGGCGAGTCCCGGCAACCACGAGGCCGACTGCGAAGAAGTGGCGTTCGCGGCGACGCTGTGTCCGGACGGCCAGAAGAACTTCACCGACTTCATCAACCGCTTCGGCCGGACGATGCCCACGGCCTTCACATCCACATCGGCCAGCGACGCCGCGAGGGCCAATGCGAACCGGGCTCGCCAGCTCGCGAACCCGCCGTTCTGGTATTCCTTCGAATACGGCATGGTGCACTTCGTCATGATCGACACCGAGACGGATTTTGCCGACGCGCCGGACGCGCCCGGCGGTTCCGCGGGACTGGGATCCGGCCCGTTCGGCACGTATGCGAACCAGCAGCTCGACTTCCTCGCGGCCGATCTCGCCTCCGTGGATCGCACCGTTACCCCGTGGCTAGTCGTCGGCGGACACCGGCCGTGGTACACGACCGGTGGCAGCGGGTGCGCTCCGTGCCAGGCTGCCTTCGAGCCGCTGTTGTACAAGTACGGCGTTGACCTGGCCATCTTCGGCCACGTGCACAACAGCCAGCGGTTTACGCCCGTCGTGAACAACACGGCCGACCCGGCCGGCATGACCAACCCGAAAGCGCCCATGTACATTGTTGCCGGCGGCGCGGGCAACATCGAGGGCCTCAGCTCCGTGGGCACCAACGTCTCGTACAACCGGTTTGCCTACGCTGATGACTTCAGCTACGCAACGGTTAGCTTCTTGGACACCCAGCGGTTGCGCGTTGACTTCATCCGCAGTGACGACGGTGCCCTGCTCGACAGTTCAATCCTCTTCAAGGAACATGACGAGCAGTTTGTTGTGCAGTGATCTAAGAGACATATGGATGTAGATATCCGCCACGAGCTTGGCATGATGTGCCATCATAAGGATGCGCTGTCCCAATTATGTGTGCAAACGGACCACGCAGTCTTCTCACGAAGAAACGAGAAGCAAAACTGTGATCGAATTGCTTTCTGAAACGTGTACTTGCCATTTCATCGAGGGGAGCCAATCTCGGAGGGAAGACGGGCGGTCAGGGCAGCCGCAGGACTGCCAGCCAGTCCCCCCAAAGTCCACCACGGTTTACATCTCGCGTGGACGTGGGAGTCTGAATGGCGGGACTCGAAAATAAAGCAGTGGCAGGCAGCGAGTGTGCGGAAAGTTGTGGGAAGGCTTGCGAGAATTCGGATGAAAATCGCTGGGCGGGCCGGCGCGATGGTGCTCGAACGGAAGGGTGCGAGAGTTTCTAAGCTTAGGACTTTCAGCGCAAGCAATGGCGGCACCGTATTGCCTGGTGTCTACGTGCTACCTGGCACATAACACGCACCACCTTCAACTCTCGGTCCCTGTCAGCTTGCCATCGTAGCTACAAGGTCGGCACGGCCCTGGAGGATGGAGGCGGCATAGCATCTCAGTCCAGCGCACACAGGTGTTGACCATGTTGGTAGGCTTGAAGCTGTAGCCTGTCAGAAGGTTATGGCTAAAGAGGTCCCGCCAAGACTAATTTTGGAGACTGCCGCTTACAAGTATTTACAAATCGCCAAGAAGGCCACGACTTTGAGCAACATCAACAACATCAACAACGAACAATCGCAAAGACTCGTAGCAGCAACTTTACGAAACCTCAACCAAATCGAAAAAAAAAGAAAACCGACATAACCCGAATCCTAACCTTAACCCGCATCCTCACCATACCCGAGCCCTAACTAGCGGGGGGCTAACGTCGCCCCCCGTACCCCCGGCGAACTAACCGCTTGGCGATAGTGCAAACGCCTTGGCGATCGTAGTTGCGTAATAACGTTGTAAAAACATTGCCGACAATTGGCCGAAATTAGTCTTGGCGGGACCTCTTTAGCCATCAGCTCCTGGGGCCTCAATACCGGCCATCCGGCACCCTCGGGCCGAACTGCCGTAGTTAGGATCCACCAGAGCCACAGATCTGGGTGCCCAAGATGGGCCCTCTCTTCCACAGTCTTCTTGAATACAACGAACAACACCACCATTGAACAACATCTCTGTGTATCAGGCACTTCGTGATAGCTTCATTGCTTGCATCCTGCGCAGTGGTTCAGACAGAGGCATCCCTTTGCCTTCCTCACGAGGCCGCGAAGTAGCTGCGTGGAGCTACCTAACAACCCCCTGGAAATCATCTTGGGCGGTCGTCGTTAAAGAGGTCCCGCCAAGACTAATTTCGGAGACTGCCGCTTACAAGTATTTACAATCGCCACGGGGTGAGCGGGGCCACGACAACATCAACAACGAGAATTGCAAAGACTCGTAGCAACAGCTTCGCGAAACCTCAACCAAATCGAAAAAAAAAGAAAACGAAGTTAACCCGCACCCTAACCTTGACCCTCACCCTAACCATAACCCTCACCCTAACCAGCGGGGGGCTGGCGCCGCCCCCCGCACCCCTAGCGAACTAACCCTTGGCGATAGTGCAAACGGCTTGGCGGTCTTGGCGGGGTACTGACGGTGTAAAAACATTGCCGACAATTGGCCGAAATTAGTCTTGGCGGGACCTCTTTAACGTCTACCATGAAATTACAGGTCGCAACCTGGAAAGAACCTGTCTTCCATTTTGCGATTGCCCTCCCGCTTGCCTGGGCGGGCCCAGAGGTTCCAGGTTTCTCTTCACAAGGAAGGCTGGTGGCAGTCGAGCGGAGCTCCGCCAGTTCAAGTCACATGCTTTGTTTTGGCGGTGAGGGCAGTTTTAGCAGGCTGTGTTTGGTTCTCTTCGGATGCCCTAACAAAAAGCAAAAGCCCTTCCAGGTTTGTTCCTGAAGGCGCAACTTGGATTGCTCGCTGAACTTCTCCCTTCTTCCTCATCACCTCGGCAGTGATCGTATTCTACGCCGCCGCCGCAGCGCCTCCATCCTTCCTTCGCGAACCTGCGGGAGGCAACATGGCAAGCGCCACGAACGACCCAAGCATTTACAAAGGGCCCGTCGGACCCCTCCGCCACCGCTGCCCGCAATGCACAGCAACAGGCCCCAAGCTCCTCCGATGCAGCGGCTGTCGCGCTGTCCGCTACTGCGGCCGTGACCACCAGGTCGCCCACAGGACTATGCACAAATCCGCTTGCACCAAGATCAGGAAAGCCCGCGCCAAGGTCGCCGAAGAAGACCACCGTATTCGCAACGCCACGCCAGACTTCATGACCCCAGCCAACGCATTCGAGACAGACGTCGGCCACTTCTGGGGCCTCGTCCACACGCGCGACTACATGCGCGCGCGCTTCGACCTGGCCGAGCAGCTACTCCAGCTAGGCACATTCGACGGCGTGACCGAGGCCCTCGAGCACATGCGGGATATGCTGAGGCTGTGTCGGGGCGACAACCTTGGGTTGCGGAACATCGTGCCGGCGATCATGCTGCGACTGGATCTCGACCAAGAGTGCTATGATTTCGTCAAGTGGTGGGCGACGTGCGACCCAGACGGCCACTACGATTGGGGCGACACAACGTTGCCGTACCTCAATATCCGAGGGGCTGACGTGCTTGAGGATCCGGGTTTTCTTCTTGGCAAATATGCGGCGTTGAACCACGTTATTGCTGTTCTGCTGCTGAAGCTGAAGCTGCTCGTCGACATTCGCAGTCTGAAGATCACCCGAAAGATCCTCGCCCGGCGCCGCCTCCCCTTGGAGCTTTGGAAGCAGATCGAACTGGAAGCCATCCGGAGTCCCCTCTCCGCTAAGCTTCAGAAAGAGTCACCCGAGTCACTGCTCAAGTTAGAGGCGAAGCTCCTAAACCACATCCGCCAGCTCGGCACTACCCTGGTCAAAGTCAATCAGCACTTCATGTTCCACCTCTTCGATCCAGACGAAGCACTCTCCGCCAAGCCCATGGCATTCTCATTCGGCTCCTGGGAAGAAATGGCCCTCGCGATGCAGAACTCGTACGCCGCGTGGTGGGAGACGGAAGGCGTCCTAGACCTGCTGAAGGACGCGCGTGCGTGCGCGGCGCGGGACTCGGAGAACGAGATTGAAGGCATGATGGAGAGCGAAACGTTCAGGTCGGGGGCGGGCTCGCGCCGGACGGCGGAGCAGCTGCTCGCGGACGTGAGCGTGAACCGGATCTGGGGATACTTGGACTACGCGGTCGAGAACGCCTCGTACTTGGGCCCCTGGTCTGAGCGGCCTTCTGAGAGGCATACGAGGGAGAATAGGGAGAGTTGGGAGAGGGCTGCGAGAGAGGAGGCAGAACTCGAGGCCTCGCTTGATGAAGAGGAGTGGAGTGACAGTGAATAGCTTTCTCTTTGTCAGATACTCTCAAGAGTGTTATGGCCTCGTTTGCGCCGAAAAGTTTGCATCCTTGTGCCCAACCAAAACCGCATACAGCGGGCCAGCAGCGTGGGAAGGCCGTCTTTCAGCCGGAACATGTCCTTGATGGCATGTATAGCACGAGACTTGCCTGTGGCCCCCTCGACCAATCGCTCCTCGAAAAGATCTGTCGAAAAGCCTGGGAATAAAAGCGAAGCTTGACTTCCCTCTTACAGTGCATACACTATGTGCATGCAACCACTGTTACAGAGCTCACCCTGAAGCTTCGCTTCAATGAAAAATAGGGACCCTATGGCGACTATCTGCGTCTGCAAGTCTAAAGCGAAGCCGAGCGGTAAGTTACCTACGGAAAATTAACACTGTGCAAACCGCGCTAAATCACATGATTTGGCCCTCCAGCCGGCCCTCGAAAACTGCGGAGAAGCCTGGTCTTTGTGCCTTAAACGATTCCGCATGTCATGCCGCTTTCCCCTCCCGCCCTTTTCCAGCTCGCTTCATCTCAATAATCCCGAGACAACTGCCAGCTGAGCTCAGCTTCGTGCACGGTGCAAATAGCGCTGGGGCCGGGCAACATGACTCACAATGTCGATGGTGATGGCGCATCAAGTGCCACGGCAAGTGAGTCGGAGTCCGAGCGCAGCGCTCGGCTTGCGACTGATGAGCCTGAAGGTACGAATATTCAATGGCGAAATTCTCGGCTTCTCCGGTCCCTGGTTCAGCCTCAAGCTGATAGTCCTGCTAGGAACGGTCATTTTCGAGCTGTTCGGTCGCAAGGTCATCCGGCATGGCGACAAGGCAACCAAGATCAATCCAGACGGCATCAAACAATCCGAAATAGACGTGATGCGCTTCGTTCGAGAGCGCACTACGATCCCGGTGCCGCATGTATACGAATTCTCGCCTACGTCCATCACCATGGATTATGTGGAAGGTTCAACGCTGCAGAAAGCGTGGAACGGCCTCTCCAAGACTGAGCAGACTGCCATTTGTGCTGAACTCCGCGACTACCTCGGCCAGTTGCGGGAAATCAAAGGCTCGTACATCGGCGCTTTCGGCCGGGGCCCAGCCGTCGACTCGCGACACTTTGCCTTTGAGGGAGGGCCCTTTGCTACAGAGGCCGAATGGAACGACTTTCTTCTCGAAGGCCTCGTGAAAACGTGTCCAGCCGTCATGCGGAGCATGGTGCATAGCCAGCTGCGGACGGATCACGACATCGTGTTGACGCACGGTGACTTGGTCGCGACAAACATTCTCGTTCGTGATGGCCACATTGTAGCACTCATCGACTGGGAGCGGGCGGGGTTCTATCCCGAGTACCTGGAGATGGTTAAGCCGCTCCGAGGTCCGGATTGGCGGATCGGCTACTACAACGCTTTCCCTGACCTCTTTCCTCGCAGGTATGACGCGGAATATTTGGTGGACCAGTTCATTGGCCGCATATCAAGGCGCTGAGCGAACAGATCAATACCTTATGCTTCCCTTTCTCGCGCGGAGCTGAAACCATCGGTTCGCTCACATCCTTGGGGCTGTGTATGGCAGAGAACATTCAGGGAAAAGAAATTCTAATTCCAAATATCTGCATGTCCACGGTCCAACCTTTCGCGAAGAGACGTCCAACTCCTAATCCCCAACTCCAGATGACAAACATGTGCCCGTGCTCCTTTCAAAACTAGGCCATATCAGTGGCCTGCAGGATGAGCTCGGCCATTCCGTCAATCGCCATGTCCCTTTGTTCGGTCGAGATAAGCCCAGCATTGACGCAACTGGTCAACGCGTCACCGACCCAGCTCTGACAGTTCCAGTCGTATTCAGCGTTGTTAACAGGCGTGGCCCAAATGGCATTTCGCAGGCGCCTGTCGGACGAACCGGTTGCGACGATGGTTGCGACATGCACACTGCCCGTAAACAGCTCGCTGCCGGTAGGGTTGCGTTCGATGCTCTCCTCCCGCTGAAAGATCCCGGCTGATCCCGTTACATGAAGGAAGTTCCGCCCAATGATTGATCCGTCCTCGTTCAGGTGTTCGATATACAACCCGGTGTGTCTGGTTTCCGGGAGGTCCAACGGGTCTCCGCTGAAGACGATGACACTGAGACGCTGGAATTTCTGCCTTGTTTCCTTCACTGTCTTTCCGTCGGACTTTGGGCTGCTGCTCTTGGAGGATTTTCCGGAAGTCTTGGATGTTCCCATTGCTGTTCTGGCTCTGGCTGCCCAGAACTTGGGGATGATTGGATGCAAATCAGGCGGCGCGAGAAAAAAGAGGGGTTGGTTGTCGGTGGCACAGCCCTTCTTCGACCTGACGAAGTTGCCTTGAAGCGGTTTGCGAGGAGCTGCGGTAGTGATTGCTCCTGAAATATGGAGTCAAAAGAAGGTGGAAGCAGAAGTTAGAGGGTTCAAAGTCTCATTTGCAAGGACACCGAGGAGCGCCGCTCTTTTTAACATCTGATGAGCTCTGCTCCTTTCGAAGCTGGTTCCAATACCATTGCCAAGAAGGGTCGGAATGACAGGCCACTGAGAGCGACTTCCTAGGCGCAGGTGCGAGGCTGGTCTGGACTCTCCCAACAACTAGTCGATATCCGTCGATATCCGCCAGTCGTTCTCGGCCGGACGTTGCTAACTCGGACGCTGACCCCGACGCGCCACCTCCTGGCGCCTAGATTGCACGTTTATCAGTGAGCGATTAGGCGCTGGGCTTCATGTTGGGTCTCTTCAAGCGCCTGCGCATGCATAGATAGATAGCCCCACAGTGTTGGCCCAACAGCTCAACAGGCATGCGTGTCACATTGCAGAGCTGGAGATCAGGGCCACAGGCGCGCGGGAACGGGCTTCGCTCCCGAACGACTCCCAATCTTGGCTTCGGCGCACCGCGGGCACGGCCCCGCAGCTGGGTTCGGGCATTCGCCGTGCCATTGCCCTTGCGGCCCACTCAGCGTGTTCGGTAATTGTTACTGGAATAAAGGCCCTGAGAAGAAGAAGAAAAAAGAAAAACCTCCCCCCCCCCCCCCCCCCCCCTTTTTTTTTTTTTTTTTTTTTTTTAAGCTCAGTGGTATGACACCTGTACCTCAAGATCACGTCTTCGGCATGCTCAGCATGCCTCATTTGTGAGGCAAGGGCATCAAGGTCGACTACTCCAAGTCAATCGTCAGTGTCTCACCAAATTCACTGCCACTTGAGTCGAGCATGGAAGCCTGGCCCTGGGCCATTTCTCCCTCATCGACGAGGCCTACACTATTCCGGCCATGATTAGCGCCGAGAAGCTGCCTCTGTCAACGAAGCCCTGGCATGCCACAGAACCCGAGGCGACCCTCGAAGGGGCCGAGCTCCTGCCGTTTAGCTTGCTGGTAACCGCGTTGCTTACGGCCTGCAACGTGTTTCATCTTCGACCGGGTGACTTGTCGCACGTATTTAACTATCGTGGCAAAAACAAATTGAGACATGTGGGCAACGCTCCAATGTGCCCCCAGGTGCACGCTCTACCAAGACCAGCCTACTTATGCACATAAAATCCACTTTGTTCGATCACTAAACCTAGGCGTTGTCGTCCCACGTCACAGCTCTGCTGCGGGCCCAGTTCCTGATATCCTCAAAATTCCGGCATGTGTGCAACGTCGAGAAATCCGGCCAGGGATCATCATCCCCCAGCTCAGGGTAGAGCTTGAAGGTGAAAACGCCAATGTCTGCTTGGCACATCA
This sequence comes from Thermothielavioides terrestris NRRL 8126, assembly GCF_000226115.1. Lineage (NCBI taxonomy): Eukaryota > Fungi > Ascomycota > Sordariomycetes > Sordariales > Chaetomiaceae > Thermothielavioides > Thermothielavioides terrestris. The sequence continues at coordinate 3,322,871 of NC_016462.1, forward strand.
AATTCATCCGCAGTGTCTCCAAGCAGTGATCTGCATATGCCTTGTTAGCATCCCTCACCATCGACCATCTTTCAAGGTTTCTAGAAAAAGGAAGAGGAACATACCGACGTGACCCCGAACATCCTCCTCATCGTAGTTGATGTCACCATCCTCATCCAGATAGTACTCCTTCCATGTGAACTGCCGAAGCAAGTTCAGGCAATGTAGCTGGTGGAATACTTCGATCGCGGCGCGGTAGCCGACCTTGCCGGTCTTGGGGTCCGTGATCTTGAGGGAGTTCAACGGCAGGCCGAGACGCTTCACTTCATCCTCGGATATCATCATGTCGCCCACTGCCATGTGGAGTCAGATTGCCGCTTAACGTGAAATTGTGTGAACCTCGGACTGCTTGCTGCCTCACCTCTCGATATCTGCTCCCATGCTTCATCAACCTCTGGCCCCTTGCCGACATAGGGGGACCAGCTCATGATCGGGGTCAGGTTGTATCTGACGGTCTCATATTTGACGATTGGCGCGGCAGGTGCTGCATCGCCGTTAGTTGAGGCGTTGAAGCTTCGGCACCTCGGTGGTTGGCAGGTATTGCTCACAGTAGGTGGAAACTTGCTTCGTGATGACCAGGTCAGACGGCCGTGCATATCTCATGCAGAATGCCAATGCGAATAACGTGATCGAGATGGACAGCAGGACAGCGTGCCCAATCCATACCCAGTGCTGCACGACTCGCCGCACCGGTCGTGTCCGGTAGAGGGCCTCCAAGCTGAGTCTTCTCTTCCAGGCACCCTTCTCGGAGTCTCGCTCCTCGTCGAGGAGAGGGACGGGCTCGTAGTCCTCGGCCATGGCGAACACGAGAGTAGGTAGGTAAACAACCCACTTCAACTCAGGTAAGGCCCGACGTTCAACAACAAAATTGCTCCCAGTCGTATTCCAAAAAAGACAAGCTCATTCAAGGATGCCGAAGGCGAGATAGAGACAGGTAACAGGTAGATGATTCGAGGGACGCCAGTCGGCAGGCGAAGGAAATGTGATGTGGTATGCAACCTGTCAACCGTGTACAATAATATTCTGAAATCTTGCGACTCCAGAATCCCTTTGAGGCACACTTCAGTTTCAGGGCCATCACGAGGAGACAAGATGAACCATGGCGGGCAAGCGATGTTGCGCGAGACGCCTGAAGGCCCTCAGGCAACTGGTAGCTTGACCAGTATCCTGAGAGTTCAGAGCGGCGTTCCAGGTGTTTCGTCTGGGCTCTGAGACGCTCAGGGGAGTCAGGGTCCGCTGGCGCGAGCGAGCACTCTGTGGAAGCGAGGCTTCGCGACGAGGGGAAGCCAACCAGAGCCTTCCAAAAAATCGATACCGCCGACACCCCGGACGCTGATCACTGCAGCCAAAACCAAGCCTTTGCCAAGGGAGATCCGAAGCGAGGAAGCCGCTTCCGTCTAGCCCTTGACCTGGAAGCCTGCCAGGTTACATCCGTTTAGGGATGGTTTCCGCAAGTCGATCCCCCTGGGCAACCCATCCATGGATGTGCCTCTCGCTTCTCTTGCCGAATCAACCTGATGGTACTCGATGACGACGTTGCTGCGGTTTTACTTCTCCCTTCACGCCGACGGCGCCTGCCTGCTTTCTGCCACGAGGTAGTGTAGTGTACATACAGGTCAAGTTTAGCCAAGACCTGAAACCTGGGGAAGGTCGATCATTCTGATACTTGTGCCACTTCAGCTTTTGCTCGCCTGCGCAGAGCAACCAATCGGCATCTGTGCCTTACATACACCCTAGCTTTTGCTTGGCATAGGCCACAGCGCTGGACAGCTGTGTGTGAGATGTTCAACTTGGATATAAGTGAGCCTTTGCTCTGGGCTTGGCGGTTCGCTCTCTCTCTGCATCCGCTCGCATCGCCGATTTCCTGCCCTTTGTTTTCCTTTTGCTTCGTCCTTCTCTTCTCTTGCTAGATTGACTCTAGTCACTCTTTAGCTGCTGGCCGGCCATTTTGACTGGATTGCAAAGATGCATGCTACATTCGGACAGTTCCTCGTTGCCGGCGTGATCGCCGCCTCGGCGGTGTCGTCCTTCTCCCTCTCACCCGCCGGGACTGAGGTGGCACGGCTTGTGGTATGCTACTTCCCCAAAGCTTGGCAGGCCTTCCTGACCGGGTACTCAACTGATCCGCGTTTAACAGGCCCCCGTCGTCGCCTTGGCCGCCCCCGCCTACGGCCTCCCTTCGATGATCCAAGACCGTGCTGTAAGTCGAAAGAATACCTTAGTCCTAAAATAGTTCGGCAAAATTCTGCTGCTGACCCCAAATCCCGCAGCCGCACCACCAAGGAAAGGGCAAGAAGAAGAACGGCCGCGCCGTGGCTGAGGAAGACGACGACGAGGATGACGACGTCGTCGAGCTTGAGTCCCGTGAGCCCCACCACCAGGGCAAGGGGAAGAAGAAGAACGGCCGTGACCTCGAGGAACTTGAGACTCGCGAGCCGCACCACCAGGGCAAGGGAAAGAAGAAGAATGGCCGTGACCTGGAGGAGCTTGAGGTGCTGGAGACGCGCGAGCCTCACCACCAGGGCAAGGGAAAGAAAAAGAATGGCCGTGATCTCGAGGAGCTGGAGGCCCGTGAGCCCCATCACCAGGGCAAGGGCAAGAAGAAGAATGGTCGTGACCTCGAGGAGCTTGAGACACGCGAGCCTCACCACCAGGGCAAGGGCAAGAAGAAGAATGGCCGCGACCTGGAGGAGCTTGGGACTCGCGAGCCTCACCACCAAGGCAAGGGGAAGAAGAAGAATGGCCGTGACCTGGAGGAGCTCGAGGCCCGAGAGCCTCATCATCAGGGCAAGGGCAAGAAGAAGGGCAACTGAGCCGGCCAAGCTCCGTCCTCAGCACCTTTTAACCAACCCCGTCCTGCTTTCTCTGCTCTTTTTCCCGCCAACGGCTTTGTATGTCTTCTCGTCCAGTCCGAAGTTTGACCCCCACATCTCCCTGGGACTGCGCCTCAATCCTGAGGCCCTCGGTGCCACTGACATGGGGAGATGGCCGGGGTGGTTTGCATAGTCGCGATCGCAGTAATCCAGATATCAGCTTGCTCGACTAGCCATTCACAGTGGCAATCTCCAAGACGTGACTTCAAGATAATTGATTAGTTCCTGCGCGCTCTTGCATCCATACGCATTCGGTCAACAACAAGGCCGCGCTGCTTCGATAGGTGCTCGTAGGTAAGCAAGCCTACGTTGCTCGAGGCGAGCTGGTAGTGCAACCGTACTACACACACTACTTGGAGATCTCCAGACACTGTCTACCTGCCTGCTGACACCACGTCTCAGTTCGAGTTTATCAACGAACCAAGCCACGGAGCCGCCACTTGGGCAAGTCGTACATGCTCCCGCCGGGCTATGATGTCTGACCACTGAACTCAAAAACTCGTGGGGCCCCAGTGTTGTTATTGGGCCCCTTGTGGCGTAGTGCCGATATTCCAACATGTGAGTTAGCCGCCGCTGTGGGCGTGTTGTCTTGGAGATGAAGTCCCATGAATGTGGTTCCCCTTTCACACGCGGGCAAAGCTATCCAGAATCGGGGACACGGATAGGGGCAGGCCGCAACTCCACCCACTAGCGAGGCACGCAACAAGGCGACCGGGGCATAGCACCTCTCAAAGAGCCGAGATTTGACTCGCGAAATCCATCACAAAAGCGCAGAGATTGGGCCTGACGAGCTGCAGAAACCGGGGCCACTTCCGCATCTGCCAAGCGCAGCCAACCCTGCCCTTTTCCAGAAGGCGGCCCAACAGCCTCCGTGGTTCAATCGGGCAACAAGACTTGGGAGTGATAAATACCAGGTACCTATCAACACAATGGTACCGCGAAGTTGAGTTGATCTTCTTGTGGTACATGTTGGGATTCCGGAATCTCGGGACCATCGCAATGCACATATCCTTCTCGCGTCTGTTCGTCACCAGTGTCCTGGCTCTTGCGGCTGCTGCTGCCCCGAGCCGTAAGGACCCTGGCTTCGTTTCCGTCGAAGATGGCATCTTCAAGCTTGACGGCAAGGACTTCCACTTCGCGGGGAGCAATGCCTACTACTTTCCTTTTAATGGGGTCCGTCCCATCTCTCCACTGGACGTTGTGTTGTTCGCCCGGGAACGCTGACAGGAGTTGATGAGTTTTAGAACCAGCAAGACATCGAGAAGGGGTTGACGGCGGCTAAGAAGGCAGGACTCACCGTCTTCCGCACCTGGGGGTTCAACGACAAGAACACCACCTACGTGGCTGGCGGCATGCCCCAGTACGGTGGCGAGGGTGCTGGTGCCACAGACGTAGTGTTCCAATACTGGCACAACGGCACATCCACCATCGATCTCTCCGGGTTCGACAAGGTCGTGAACGCCGCAACCAAAGTTGGCATCAAGCTCATCGTTACCCTGACCAACAACTGGGCCGACTATGGCGGCATGGACGTGTATACCGTCAACCTCGGCGGAAAGTACCACGACGACGTACGGTGAAGCCCCGTTCTCAGCCGCGCTGCCTGACGGACTGCTGCAACTAAAGCTGACACGGGATGCAGTTCTACACCGTCGGCAGCATCAAGAACGCCTACAAGCGGTACGTCAAGCAGATGGTGACGCGCTACAGGGACTCGCCCACCATCTTCGCGTGGGAGCTCGCCAACGAGCCTCGCTGTGGCGGCGACGCGGTGCGCAATCTGCCCCGCAGCGACAACTGCACGCCCGAGACCCTGGACGCGTGGATTGCCGAGATGAGCGCCTACATCAAGACGCTCGACCGCCGCCACCTGGTCACCTGGGGCGGCGAGGGCGAGTTCAACCGGCAGTCGGACGACTGGGCCTACAGCGGCGCGGACGGCGGCGACTTCGACAACGAGCTCGCCATCGACACCATCGACTTCGGCGTCTTCCACTCGTACCCGGACTGGTGGAGCAAGACGGTCGAGTGGACGGACCAGTGGATCCGGGACCACGCCGCGGCGGGGCGCCGCGCCGGCAAGCCCGTGGTGCACGAAGAGTACGGCTGGCTGACGCCGGACAAGCGGCTGGCGTTGACCGGCAAGGTGGACAACCGGACCCGCGTCGAGGTGATGGGCGGCTGGCAGAAGACCATGGTGGCCGAGAAGATGGCGGGGGACATGTACTGGCAGTTCGGCTTCTCCAATTACTCGTACGGCCGGAACGACGACGACGGGTTCACCATCTACCTGGACGACGCCGAGGCCCGGCCGCTGGTGTACGACCACGCGAAGGAGATGAATGCCCTGAACTGCCGCCTGCCTGTACATGCTGCGGAGTAAGGGGTATGTGAGATGGATAGCAGCGAAATGCCTCTCTTCAGTTCTTTCATTAGCTCCGTGTATTTACCTAGGTAGTTCATGGCAGAGTTCAACTAGTCATTAATTGACCTAAAGACCCTCCCAGAACGCCAACGCTTCCTCAAAGACTCCTTAAAAGAATATCAAATCCATAATCCAACCCCCATGGCAAGGTTCCACCGAAAGCCTGCTCTAATTACATTTGATCATCTCGGCAAATAATCAGATGCACGACCATCATTCCTCCAGAAGCCAGGGCACGACAGGTAGCGTCTTCCTTCTGCCCCTGCCCCTTGAGAGTTTGAACGGGTTGTCGTAGGTTCTCCTGCGCCCTCTCAACCTAAATCTCCAGCTCTTCGTTCTCGCCGTCCTGGACGTGTTTCCTGTCGAGCTCGCTCTCTCCGCGTAGCTGTCGACTGGGGCCGAGGCAGTTGCGAGAGAGACCGAACCATTCGCGTACCCGCTGCCGTCGTCATTGCTGTAGCACGACCGGCCTTCCACGATCGTTTTGTCCTCGCAGATCAGGTACAGCTGGGCAGTGCCAACGGCGTATGCAGACCTAATATAACGTGAAGAAAGCCACGGTCAGAGAGTCCCAGCTTGGCTGGCCTTCTTGTAGGGGGTAAATGCGTGCCCGTACCCAGTACCTGCTTCACTCCCACACGGAAGAGACTGGTTGAGCGTAAATGAGGCCACGTCAAGGTTGATTTGCAACCAGATGTGAAGGCTGCTGTTCCCCAGTGTCCCGTTGAACTCGCAGAGGTAGTTGGCTCGCAGCGCACAGCGGAGCCGCTCCGTGGTGTTGGTCAAGGTATTTGTGATCGTCCAGGACGCGTTTCCGGGCTGCACTCGCTCGTCGCCGGTGTAGGTAACGTTCAGCCGCTCAACCAGCCACATGTTCTTGATCGTCGCGCCGTCCGAGCAGGCAGGCGCTGTCTGCGGAGGTGCTATTAAGGCTTGCCGGCGGTGGTTGTGCGCTGCTGAAGCGGCGCCGCCTGTCGTCCATTGAAGGGCACAAGCCGCGATGACGGCCGGGACGGCGCGGCAGGGCAATTTCATGATGAAGCCGGAGGCAGAAAACCAGGGTGAATGCTGCAAGGCGCTCCGGAATTATCGCGATCTGAATGTAAGCCCGGCGGAGGGAGTCGGTATCACGAGCCCTATTTTCGGACAGTTGAGGGTCCTGATGGATCACGCCCCATCAACAGGTCGTCGGGGCGTTTATCAGATCAGGTGGGATGAAGCTCGGCCAGTCCAAAGGACGCAAGCATGGCAAAATCGAGGAACGGCATATATCTCCACAGGTTTTTGAGCCTTATTGTGCTGTACAGCCATTGAAGAGGGGGGAGCAACGGCAAGCAGACAGAGTGCCTTGTCAATTTTAAGTGGCGTCATTTAGCCGATGCCCCATATTTTCGCAGAATGCATGTTATATGCGGCAGCGAGAGGGGTGGTCAGCATTCGGGGCCCGGAAATTGCGGCGCGAAGTCCTGGGGTGAACGTCCATAAATGGACTAGGTGCATACCACCGCCGGATCTAGATCGTGAATCCGCTGCCGACTATTGTTTTGCGGCCCGGCTTCTCTTCAACGTTACACAAGAATCCATCAAATCTGCGCTGCGAACACATGACTGCCCGTTTCCCCTCTAGTCTAGGCTCCCTGAATGCGTCTTAAACCATCTAACGCTAGGCAGCGCCCAAGCTCTCTTGCACAAATACGCCCGCTCCAAGGCATCGTCCTTGCTCGAACGTGCGGGCATGAAACCAAAACGCGTCGATGTCTTTGACGGCGGCGCGGTCGTGGCAAAATTTCGGTAAGTTGCAATGCGCTTTTCGCGCTTGGCGCTCCCGACAGGCCTGCCAACAGAATAAGGGCATCTCACCTTTGCCCTTGTTCCTAGTCTCCTATGGCGGCTGTTCAAGCTCGTTGTGATCCATCCGACTCGGAACTGTCGACGTCGCACCCACCGTTGCCCGCATCCTCAAGGATCTTGCTCCCCTCCGGCGGGAACCGAGAGAACATGAGCACCCCTGCTGCAAGAAGCGCAATAGCCTGCATCCCAGGGGAGGCATGAGCTTGAACTGAGCTGACCATCGGGTTTCAGTTGGGCAACAGCAGCAACAGAACTCACCGCATTAGCAAAGAAGGTAAGGTGTGGCTTGCCAATCTCGGCGAGCGCGGAGAACACAAAACCAAACAAGCCCTGGGTTGCAAGCCTCGCTATGTTTTCGACAAGCGTCAGGGCGTTCAGCGCGTCGGCCCTTCTCGAGCTTGAGCACATCTCGGTCATGACGCCTTTGGCTGCTGGCGCTGAACCCGACGCGAAGGGCAAGAAAAAGGCAGCTCCAAGACCGTCAGTCGGGCCACGGTAACGTCACACGACAAATACAATAGCGGGTTTACTTACCGACGTAAATATGCCACCCCTTCGTAGCAAAGGCGGCACACATCGTCAGAGCACCGTCAACAGCCAGGCTTAGCATAAGGAAGCGAAGGTCGAAGGCGGTGCCCTCATCCTCCTTCACCTCAGCAGATTCCACTGGCTCCTCTTCCGCCAAGCTGCCCATCGGCGCTTCGAGTTCCTCGGGGTTCGTCGCGAGCCGGGACGACCGACGGGGCTCGGCTTCCGGGGCCCGCTGCTCCGTGCTCCGGGCCATGTGCCACTTCCGACCCCTGCTGATGATGCGGGGGAAGAGGAAGATCAAAAAGGCAGCGCGCATAAAGGCGAACTCGGACATGAGCCAGCCATTGTCGCCCTGCCGGAATTCGAACACGGCGGTGGCGTACATCTGAATTAACAGAGGGGCGTATCCGGTGGCCAACTACATACTGCGGGTCAGTATTTGCCCGCTCCGCCCAAGCAAGGACGTCGAGAGAAACGGATGGTCGAACGTACCACGCCGAGAAAGACGCCGGCGCAGAGAAACAGAACGCCGTAATGGTTTCTCACCGCGCCACTGGCAAGCAGCACTTTCTGCGGTGCGAGGATCCGCAGAGGGGCGAAGAACTCGGCCAGTCCCTTCGAATTGGGCTTCGAGCCCCGGGACAGAGACTCGGCGGCGATGTAGGGCATCGCAATACGCACGTACAATGTGGCGATCAAAAAGGAGCAGAAGGCCACTTCAAAGGGGCGCCGGATGCCCCACGTATCGCCAATCATACCTCCGCCTGTTGCCGGGGGTGAGCTTATTATGCGCTCGGAGCAGATATGGCAGATACGGAGAGCAGGGAAAAGACTCACTGAGGTACCCGATCCCCTGGCCGAGCATGATGCACCCCTGGAGCATGCCAAACACGGCTGTCCGCCGCAAGGGCTCGACAGCCTCGCCGGCGATGATATTGGCAACCAAGCTACAAGGGTTCAGCAGAGGGCGGAGCAGGGAAGGGTTAATTCCAGACATCGGTGACGCCACTCACATGTATCCCACGGGACCACCAATGACGGTGATCAGCTGGGTGTACTGGAAAATGACGATGCCGGCCTGCCCACCGGCCATGACGCCGAGGATCTGCGTCGCCACGCGGATGGCCGGGACAAAGGTCTGGACCATCAGGGCGGCTCGCGGGCCGATCTTCTTGGCCATCCATCCGGCGACGAACAGGTTGATGGTGCCGCAAAAGGTGGTGGTCATGCCCAGGATGGCGTACTGCGTCGCCGTACCCGCGGCGATCTCATTGCGGCTGCATCGATCTCCGGGGCCGTCGTATGGCGGGTGGTTGCTGTAGAATATATCGCATTCCATCAAGTGGAAGGCGTAGAAGATCCTTGGATGCGCCGCGTTGCCATCATGTCAGCTTGAGCTCTTGGGGCTGCACGAGCAAGCCTGGCGCTCATGAATCACGAACTGGCCAAGCCATCACGGACTGGCGGCACTTACGGCACTTGAGTAAAGCTGAAGCTTAGCGTAATGAGGAAGCCGGCAAACAAGATGCGCTTCTCGACGTGCACCTTCAGGGCGAGGGCGGACGGCCAGAGCCAAGACACCCAGCCGTCTGCTCGGCTCGACGAGGCGTGTCTGTCCTTACGGACCTCGCCATTGCCTTGATCGGGGCCGAGCAGCGGAGTGCGCTCACTGCAGTTGGTATCCGACGCCATCAACGATGCTGGGCGAAACTGTCGATGAGGCCCTCGAGAGGCGGCTTCGGGTCGGATGGATGAGGAAGGAACATTGCGCCATCGTCGTCGCCGGCCAAAACACGATTAGGAAGGTCGGGACGGGGTTGCTCCCCTCGGTGGGGTAAGCATCGGGGAAACTCCGCGCAATCGCTGGTTGTGATGGGTGATGGCTCAAGAGGTCCCGCAAAGCCTCGTATTTTTACAGGTCAATTTACGTCGCCAAGGGGTGAGTGGGGCTGCTATGACAGAGAGCATCACTGATAACCAGAATTCGGAAAGACTCGAAACAACAACTTTACAAAACCTCAACCAAATCGGAAGAAAAAAAAAAAAAACCCTCTAGATGACCCGAATCCTTACCGTCGGTGGGCTAGCACCCGTACCCCCGGCGTACTAACGCCTTACTTGCAGCGATCCAAGCTGCGTATTGCCGTCGTAAAAACAGGCCGGAATCGGAAATGAGGAGCAACCAAGCACCAATCACGGCGAAAATTCCCTCGATGCACTTACGCATGAGGTTATGACTTACGCATAACTCCTCCGGACGGCCCGGGCCGCCTCCAGCACCGCCACAGGCCACCTCGTTTCCGGGGCGCAACATGCAGGCCGCTGCAAAGCGAACAAGCTCGCGTGACCAGCGAGTTTGACGTGGAGAACGTGATATCAACGCCGGGTCCATCACCGGTGTCCGAGACACGGTAAACGTACCTTTACATACATACATACATACGCCGGCAATCCCCCAATGTCTGGGTTGCAGGCAAGTGTCGATCACAGCTTCCTGCAAAGCCGCGTCCCGTCCTCGATCACCTCCCACTCCTCTGTGCCCGGCGTCGATGTGGCGTAGAACACACCGAGCGGATCCCACTTGCGCCGGAGCGCCCTGAGCGCCGGGTACTGCTCGCCCCAGAAGTGGCTCTGCCAGTCGCGCTGGTAGGGGTCGGCCTCGTTGACGTAGGTGCACCCGCTGGTGCTGGCCTTCCTCAGCGCGCTCTCCATGGTGTTGGTCATGACGCTCTGCAGGTCGGCCTTCTGCGCGCGCGTCGCGTTGGTCGGCACCGAGATGGAGGCGATGACGAAGTCGGTCGCGTTGCGCCACGCCGGGTGCGTCGCGCTGCTGCCGCGCGGCGCGCCGTAGCCCGGGTTGAACAGGTGGCCGATCATGAAGCCGAACAGGTCGGCCCGCGGCGAGAGCACCGTCTTGAATGCGTCGACGATGCCGTCGTTGTTGGTCGCCACGTCCTCGTGGTTGAACATCCAGCCGCCCGTCAGCGCCGAGCCGCCCGCCGCCTCGTCCTCGAAGAGGTCGATGTACAGGTCGTAGAAGGTCGGGAAGTCCTTGATGGCGAACTCGAACGGCACGCCCTTGGCCGCGAGCTCGTCCAGGAACGGCTGCATCACGCGCCGCAGCTCCGCCGACGTCTTGCCGATGCCCACGAACGGCCGGGCGCGGAACGTCATGGGGGACAGCTCCCAGTAGACGTAGAGGCCGTTGTCGACAAAGTGGTTGGACCACTTGTGGAAGATGGCCGTGCCGTTCCACCACACGTCCGGGTCCGTCGTGAGCGTCGAATTGATGTACAGCGTCGCGCCGGCGGACCGGACGTCCGGGAAGGTCTTCATGGTGACCGACAGGATCACGGCGAACGAGGCCGGCCCGCCGCCCTTGAGCGCCCAGAACAGGTCCGGGTTCTGCGCCTCGTTGGCCGTCACGTAGTGACCCGAGGCGGTGATGGCCTCGAAGGCGAGGACGTTGTCCGCCGCTGATGGAGGTGATCAGCATGAGTCCACACTGCTGACGAACCGGAGCGTCGAATCCTTACAGAATCCCTTGAGCGTCGTCCACGGGCCGTGGCCGCCACCCTGGATAAAGCCACCAGCAATGCCGACGGTGGGGCATTCACCCGTGACGACGACGACCGGGGGATTCCGGGCGTGGCCGGCGGTGAGAATCGGACGCCCCTCGACCCCGGCACCGAGGGTGACGGCGCTGCCCTTGTAGCTCCCGGGACCGCTGTACGAGTCGATCCAGGTGACCTGCTGGAAGCTGTGTGTGTTGATGATCAAGGCGCCGTAGCCCGTGCTGCGGCCCAAGAAGTCGTGGCCCGTGTTGCGCACAATCAGCCGCACGTTGTTGCGCCGGGCAAAGTCGATGCCGGCCTTGACGTGCTGCGGCTTGGTCGCCATGATGACGTAGACGCCGTAGTAGCCCAGCGTGCAGCTGTCGGCCGGGTTCTGCGTCGGCCGGCACGTCTCATTGGTGGCGTAGGTCCAGAGCTCGGCAGCCGGCTGGCTCACTCTGAGGACAGAGGCCGGGGGACATGTCAGTTTTCTTCACTTCCAAACATGATGATGCGGGAGTGCAGAAAGGGCAGCGGTGCTTACGTCCACGACTCGCTCGTAAAGTTCTGGGTCACCTCGGCGCACTTGGCCGCATCGTACGTGTTGATCGTCCCGAGCGGGCCGGTGAAATTGTTGTGGCACGGCGCGCCGGGCGGGATGTTGACGAGCAGCTGCCCGTCGACAGTCGCGTTGAGCGCATTCCACTTGGCTGGCGATGGCCAGCACGGGTCGCCCGGGTAGCACTTGCAGCCAAACTTGATGCCCTGGAAGGTTGTGTTCAAGGTGTCTGCGGCGTCCGAGAAGTCCAACGAGTCCACCGTGACGGAGGTCGCCACCGCGGCGTCTGGCTCATCCCGTACAAAGATCTGGCCCAGGGCGGTGGGCACGAGGCATGCGGCGCAAGCCAGCCCCAGCAAGGACGAGGCCATCATGATCCTGGCCACGCGACTGAAGAAAGAACTGATGGGAGCGGCTCAGGTACCTGTGAGGAAGACGGGAGACGGCGGCTGGAGCCGAGCAGTTGAGGACAGGCCAACCACGCCACCACTCCTTCATATGCACGTAGCCATCGTGCCTTCTTGTCGTCTGCTTCCGGGATCACCAGGCGCGGTGGGCAATGTTTTCCATCTACGGGCATTCCGGCGAAGCTAATGGAGGTTGCGGCGCAGTGAAAACGGAGTCCGGAAAGCAACCCATGCCAGGATAAGACCAACTGCATTTGCAACCCCGGAAGGGCGGCTCCTACTGTAACCCGCCAAGCCCCTTGCCCTGCAGCAAGCTCTCGCCCTCTGCAAGACGAGTTCCATGGCTGTAACCTATTCGCATGCGTCGACATTAGTAGCGCAACAAGGCGGCTCGGGTCCCGGGTGAACTATTGAATGCTAAGGTTGAAAATTCAGCGAAGTGAACACCCGAGGGAAACAAGGGCTAGGTAGGTGCTAATGCATCTGTTCCGCCCATGCTTACTCGAGCCACGTGCGGCTCGGTCCCTCCTGTCGGGTGTATGCCAACACCAGCCGACGACCTATCCGACGCTGCCGGGGAAGGGGGAACCTTTGCCCTCCTCTTTTCTGAACTGCCAAAATACCTAACCACAGTCTTCAGCAAACCACAGTCTAGATTGGGATGGCGTCAAGATCTTTTGCGCTTCCCCGCTCCCGTCTCTTCTGGAAGCAAATCCACAAGGCGTACAGGGCGAACACGAGGACGGTAAGCGGCGCCGTGACGGCCCAGAAGAGGGCGAACTGGGGCTTCGTGGCCACGCCCATACCTCCTGTAGCCGACGCCTCGTCCCAGGCGAACAGGGGGGCGGAAAACAGGGCAGCAACGAAACTGCCCGGCAGGAAGAACATGGCGACCAGGGCGAGCATCTTCATGGAGGACGAGTCCTCGAGGCTGGACGCGGCAATGCTGTGAGTCGCCCTGGCTGCGTCGAACGCGATAGCGTTGTCCTGCTGGGCGATCAGGTGGAACAGCGCGGCGATCTGGATCTGCACCCGCTGCTGCACATACGCCGTGTCGACGGCCTGCATCTGCACCCGGTGCCGGAGCAGGTCGATGTGGGACGCCGAGAAGGGCTCCGCGGCGGTGAAAGCCGTGTTCTCCTTCTCGGCGAAGTCGGCAGTGTAATGGATCGATCCTCGACGGGCTTCGACTCCGAGTTCGGCTGGGCTGGTGGTCGCGTGCTGTTGAATAAAGTCGTTGATGGCTTCGACGACTTTCATCTTGCGGGTGCCGTTGGCCAACTTGGCCGCGCACCCGCTCATCTGGGCCGAGAGCTGGCCCAGCTCGCCGGCCGCAGGTTGAGTCTGGTGCCGTGAGGTGAAGCGGTGGTGTCCCGTACGTGCCTCCACCTCCCGCACGGCCGCTTTGATGTCCTCGAGTGTGTTGTCGAGCCCGTGGGCCAGCGTCAGGCCGCAAAACAGGGCAGGGAACATGGGATGCCTCACAGTGGCAGCGCTCCATTTGGAGCCGAGGATGCGGCGAAGCTCCGCGCGCTCCTCGCCTTCGGCAAAGACGATGGCCTGGGTTTCCGGCGTTGGCTCCTCAGGGGCCAACGCCGGCCGAGACCAGGCAGCGACTAGTTTGGGGTGGTAGGCGACCGTGAACACGAGGGTCTCGCCGCGCGGTGCTGTCGCTGACACTCCCGCGAAGCAGCTCCGCGCGTAGTCGAGAGCGTCGTCGAGCTTCCAGGCCTTCGCCAAGCGTTCCAACACCTTGGTCGACGGGCTGGTCCGCTTCATGGTGCCCTCCTGCCCCACCCAGACAAGGCGGAGGGCACGACTGTATGCGCCGCCGGGGAAACAGCGGAAAGGTGACTCTTCCAGCCAGTTGTCGATGTCGAGCGAGGGGATGGTCTTGGTTTCCACCAGGGCTGGCGACGACAAGTCATCATCCTCTACCCAGACCTCTGTCACCTCTATGACGGGACACTTAGGAACGTCGTACTTCTCCCAACGACTATGACTGCCGTAGTGCCGGTAAAGGTCCTGCATTTTTGCGGCTGAGGACGCGGTCTGGTCTGGAAGATGGCGACGGTCCAGACCCCTAAGTGATGAGAGACGAAGGGGTGATCAGGACACTCAACAAGAGCATGAATCCGTATCTTTAGCAGCCAACCAAGATTTACATGTTGTGAACAGGCACCTATCGTCTTATAGCACTACCCCGCAGGGAGAGGTCAGCCAACTCCCAGGGAGGTAATGTTCAGGACCTGGTAAGGAGGCGGTGCATTCAGCGCAGCGGGTCACTATCAAGCTGCGCCCCTCCGCCGGGTTAACAATGCGGGGGCTCGCTTCCGGAGAGCGACGATCGTCAACCTCAGGACGACACCGGGATTTGAAAAAAAGACACAGAATTAAAAGAAGAAAGAAGAAAAAAGAAAAGGAAAGGAAGCAGGATGGAAGCGGACAAACGGATTTCCCCGTCCAGGTAACGAGTCAATTGCATCCGAGCGAGTGTACAGCGTACCCAGTGCCCGGCAACCAGGCCCTGTCCATCTCGAAAATACACATCTAGGTACGGATAACCGACATGGGTTGACGGCGAGGCAGACCAACAAAGTCGACTCCGCCGCCGCCACCAAAAGGACGGCTCAATCAAGTCGCCATCGCAACACTATCGGCTCGAAAGCCCGGTCAACCGCCTTTGGCTCCGAAACGAATCATTCATTCGGGGAAAGGCCGCTGAGCAGCCCGCGACTCCAGACTCCAAACCTCAGGCAAGACTTCAATGCTCCTTCGCCGGCAACGGTTCAGGCCGGGCCTGTCAGCATCGGCGCCTCGTAAACAGGACATCCCGCTTCGCCCTCCAGCTTCACGTCCCGGGATAAGTTCCCATCCTTCTGGGCGGATGGGGCTGGCAGAACCGGATCCTCCTTGCTGCGTCGTCCCGGCAACATCAGTTTCGCGAGCATCGCAAGATCGACCTCGTGCCACGCCTGGCCGTTAGACAGGTAAGCCCACTCTTGCCGCTCGGCGATCCAGGCGCGGCCGGGGAGAAAAGCCTCCAGCATGTAATAGTTGTCGCGCGAGAAGGGGTAAACCACCTCGGACGCCCCCGGCCGTTCTAGAAAAGCATCGGTGCCCGCCCGCACGTCCTCCTCAGTCAGGCGGAAATGGGCACGCTTGTCGGCCTTGTTCTGGCTGTGGCGGCGGACGGACCTTACAGTAGAGTCAAGGTGAGCCTCGAGAACTCTGGCGTACCAGAGAGGGCGGGTCAGGCAGCGGTTGACGATTTTCGCGTTTTCGGCCATGAGCTCCTGATTCCACGCCGGAAACGTGCCACGGGGAATCTGGGGGATCGGCGTTCCCTTGTCGAGGTGGTCTTGCCAGTGGGCAAAATCGACTACGGCGCACAGCGAGTACCAGCGCCCGACGCAGGTCAGGCAGGTGCAGCTGATCGCCGGGTCGGGGGGCGGGATGTGCTGATGTTGCGGTCGATGCCCATGTTGGAGGTCTGGGCGGCGGGGGGACCTCAGCAGGGGCCGCAGGGCTGGACTGACGTCCTGCAAGGGAACTGGCCGCAAGAAGCACCGCTGGAGGACGGAATAGCGCAGATTGGTGACGGCACGCATGAGCGGCGCCTCGTTGTCGAGGATGAGGCTGCGAAGGGCTTTGCACACGCGCAAGAGGGCAAAGATGTCGCTAGGACGGAGCAACTCCAGGATTTCCATCATGAGCTCACAGGGCAGATCCTGAAATCCGCTGGGGTTCTGGAGCTTTGGTTGTCGTCGGGCTCTTTTTTCTTGCTTCCTGAGTTGGCGTTGAGCTCGCTTCGAATGGCACGGCAGCACCCGCGTCGACTCGGCCACAGGCGCGACGTCGCACGCTCGGCTTTCGCCTGGGGGATCCGTCGTCGTTGGCATTTTGGAGGTTGCAGAAACGAAAAAGCAGCGCAAGCGCGGAGAGGGCAGGATAACGGAGTTAAGACCATGGCACTTGCCCGAACAGCGACGCAATATCGACGCATACAGTGTACACAGTGGGGAAGGTACTGTCCCCGGCTACAGCAACTCACCAACGCGACTGCCCCAACAAGCGACTCGACCGTTCTCCAAATGCAGCTGGCACATGCACGCGGCGATGAGACCCTGGGTTGGCTTATTCTGAAGCGATGCACAGTGCGCACCATTCAGCCTCCGTCCCCTCTCCGTCCTGCCTCTCTAATTACCCGGCACCTCTATCGAATGCATCCAACGATTCTCAGGTCGTTGCAAAGTTCAACGGTCCCGCCCAGATGCGCATTGACTTGCCCCGCCACAAAAGCACAACGATCAACACCAACGCAGCGCCGCACACCGCAGCTTGGATCCCGAAGCTGGCCTTGGTGCCCTGCGCCTCGGCCCAGCTCACCTGGAAGTAGCTGATGATGAACCCGCCGATGGTGCGCGAGAAGTTCAGCCACGCCGACACCTCGCCCGACGCCTCCGGGTAGCTGTCGAGGCAGTAGCTGTTGAGCGCCACCGTCGCAATCATGATGCCGAACACGTACAGGCCCCAGCACACGCTCGTCACCATGTAGTGCCACGCGTTCTCAAAGCACTGCCCGAGCAGCACGAGCCCGACGATCATCAGCGGCGCCGAGAAGAACACGGCGCGGAGCCGGACCTCGGGCTCGAAGTGGCCCTTGTGCCTCCGGATGTATTGCTTGGCCAGCGCATCGTGCAGCCAGTGGCCTGCCGCCTCGGCCAGGATCACCGCCACCACCGGCGTGAAGTAAAAGAAGCCGATCTGCTTCGGCCCGAAGCCGTAGAGCGGCGTGACAAACAGCGAGAGCGTCGTGTTGATGCCGACGACCCAGGCGAAGGTCTGGTTTATCAGTCAGCCAGCACGGAGCCCTGTGGCGGGCGGGTCTCGTATCTCACCCGCGCACCAGACGGGAAGGCGGGAACTCACGAGTGCATAGAACAGACACGACAGGGCCACCGTCGGCAACAACAACACTCGGATTGTGCGCCAGCACGCCTGCGTGAACGTGTTGCGAAGGTGCCGCGACCTCCATTGCGAAACGCCAACTAAGCGCGCGACTCGGCTGCCCCGCGGCGGCTGTTCCGCGGCCGGGATGCTGCGGTCATAGTATGTCTCGTCCAGAAAGCATACCACCAAGACCAAGCCAAGCGCGTTCATGGCGAAGAACACCCAAAACGCCACCGGCCAGCGCAGCTTGTCGGTGATGAAAGCGGTCAGTAGGGGACCCATGTAGGGGCTGATGATGATGAATGAGCTGCAGACCGGCCGTCGTCGTCAGCCCGAGGGTCCGTCGGGAACCGGAGAGAGAGCAGATGCTGCTCCCGGAGGACACACTTACGCCCAGATGTTGATCTTGCGCGCCTGCTCGTGGAAGAAGAAAATGTCCTTGACAAACATGAGCCCGCCGGATTGGCATACGGTCGAGAAGAAGCCGTTGAGGATGCGCGCCGCCATAAACGACTCGAACGACGTCGCTCCGGCGCACCACGCCGCCGTGGCCGTGGAGATGAGTAGGAACCAGAAAACCACCGGGAGGCGGCCAAAAAAGGCGCTCAGCATGACGACTGGTCAAAAGCTGTCAGTCCGGCAACCCGAATATTCCGCCGGGACGGGACGGGACGGGAAAGACTCACCGACAACGCCGCCAGCGCCAAGCATGAAGACGTTGCCAGCCTGCGAGTGGTTGACATAGTCCGGCGTCATGCCCCACTCCCTGTTCCAAGCCCTTCGGTCAGCTCCAAATCTTCCCATGCCGCACTGCGTCTTCCGGGAGGGCAGAGGGCACCTACGCTGCCTGCGGGATCAGGGTCACGGCGCCCGTTGCACTGCCATAGTCCGGGAAGAAGGAAACAAACGCAACAATGAAGAGCATCAGGTGTTTCCTGGCCCAGCTCCAGTTCAGAGGATCGTTGACATCGTCGCTGGGCTGTGGGATTAAGACGGTGCGGCCGTCCTTGGCGAGTTTGAGTCCTGCCGCCCTGGACGCATCTTCGCTGTCGATGTCGATGAGGTAGCCCTCGGACTCGTGGAACTCATGCAACTTTTCTGCCCTTCTGCGCAAGCCGCCGTCCTCCGCTGCCGCCTTCTCTCCAATTGAGCCGGCCTTCATTCCGGCCTCGTCTGCGAAGACTTCGGCAGATTCCTGCTTCTCGGTCATGGCTCGAGGTCTTGTTGGGGAAGCCCCAGATGACTTGAGAGGTTCGGTTAGACTTAGGCGGCAAAGCCAAGTCCTCCCGTCCTTCACAAAGGAAGGCACGCGCACAGAAACCGGGGGACCGCGACGACCGCGACGAGCGCGACGACGAGACAACAACTGGCAGGAAAAGAACCAAGGAGATCTGCAGCTTGCCCTGGGTGGGTGCCTCCTGGGCTTTTCTCATCCAGGCCCCCCGACACAAATTAGGAAGTCTTGGATTGGGCGGATGCAACCCCGTCCCGGTCAGCATTCATCTTGCTCCAGGGAGAACAATATCCGAGTTCCACACACGATTGGCAAACCTGGGGTAAGATGCGGTTGGCACCAGTTAACCGCTAACCGCCCCTCCCTTGCCGAGCTAACGCGCAGCACCGGTAGCAAGGGTCGGCTATGAACAAGCTACTGACGCGGATCCCCTCATTCGCCTGTTTGAACACTGACTTAGTGTACAGTCCGGATCCGTCCATTGCATTGGCCAATCGACCGAAATCAATCAGCCGGGTCTCGAACACGGTCCGCTGTGAAGGGATGAGTAACTGCCTCGTGTACGTACCTCCATGCGCACGAGTACCGTGGATTCAGCAGACGGCACGGCCCCATCTACCGTGACACACACCACCAGAGCCGAGGGGACTTGTGAGGGGAACCCTGGCGGATGCTACCGGGAGCTTATCCGGCACAAGCAAGCTCACCAATGCGGATGCGGACCGCGCTGCAATCGGTGCACCTGCGTCAGCAATTTCGCCCACCAACTCGGCTGCATCCTCGGCAAGTCCCAATCTGCTTTGAAAGCATGCAGCTCGTACCTAACGAGCAAAGCAACTGCCACCTGCGGCGAGACACAGGAGCAGAAGTCCGACATTGGCCAAAACATCGCAGAAACTGCAGTATATTATGCAGGCCTGGTTACGCAGGTTGAGCTGGAAATACCACTCCCGCCCTCCCGACGGCAGCGATGCTCCCGTTTGTAATCAGCCTGGACGCCGCGATCCGCGGGAGGCAGGCAACGCGAGCGCGTGCACTATGATGTAGCAACCGGATGGCTATCTCCAGTCCACCCAAGGCTCTGCGAAGCCCAACTGAGATTCCATTGCCTTTCTGCGTCACATTCTATGTAGAACAGGTGCCTACCTACTCCATGGACCGAAACACCAGATTGCACCATGGGCAGGGAAGCATCCGGGGAAGCGAAGCGCACCAATAGATAACGTTACGGAGCAGCACGCTGAGAAGACGAGTCTCGCACTGCCCGGAACACCCCTGTGCTGAGTAACGACACGACAGCGACAAACCCCGCCAGTGCAGTGGTGTCCTGTATGTATGTACATACCTCTCCAATATGTCCTCGTCATCTTCATCGCGACTGAAGGCAGAACCTCTTGTCTCCCAGCGAGCTGGACTATACCACCCACCATCCGTCCCACACCTCTCAAATGGTACTGTACAGGCACCCCATTCATGGGTTAGCTGGATTTCATACCCAGTATTTTGGCCACATAGGTCTTGTGCCGTTGTGTTTAAAAAGCGAGCGGATCAATGGTGCAGTCGCGGTCGTGGTGTGTATCACCCGGCCCGCCAGCAGAGAGATGAACATGGTCCCAGATCTAGTTGCTGGGGGGCAGGAAGGGGTAGTTGCAGCTGGGCGGTTCAGCGCTCAAGGGAGGCTGACCAGCA
Source organism: Thermothielavioides terrestris NRRL 8126 (assembly GCF_000226115.1). NCBI lineage: Eukaryota > Fungi > Ascomycota > Sordariomycetes > Sordariales > Chaetomiaceae > Thermothielavioides > Thermothielavioides terrestris. The sequence goes on from NC_016462.1 coordinate 3,342,986, forward strand.
TCACAGGTAGCAGACTATTGGTGTCAGCATCCAGCTCTCGTAGCCCAACAGCCACAAAAGCCCGCCATCTTGTGTCGCGAACGAGAACTGAAGATGAAGTTTCCCGTTGCACTGCCGCTTCCGAGTTAAGGACGGAGAGTTACCATGCGCGGACATCGCGCGTCCTCTCGCCCAGATGCCCCGTTTAGTGCCTGATCTAAGCCATTGACCAGTTATTTGTAACGTCCTTCGTCCTCTCGGAGGGCAGCTGAATGTGGGATTGTAAATCATCTGGTCATGGATGTTGTTCTTGGTGTAAGAGTAAATAGCAGTTCGCGCACCGGAATAGACCAAGTCATGGGTGAAGATAAACATGCTCTCAAACAAGTTTCCTCGTCCATCCTGCGTCTGTTTGGCCCCGCAGATATCACGGTAGATCTATGAGCTCCCCTGCCCCTCGTTGAAGAGCACGTATCGGTATCTCGGCTTGCCCGCAGCCATCTCGACAATCGCCTTGTTGGCGTCCTTCATCGGAATCTCCTGGATCCGGCCCTTCACCTTCCGGTCCGCGGCGAGCTGGAGCATCTCGCGAATCTCGCCGGGGGAGCCGATCAGAGAGCCGGTGATCTTGAGCCGCTTGAAGATGAGGGGGAACTGCTGGATCGGCGGGAGGCCGTCCTCGGGCGCTCCGACCTGGACAAACGTGCCGTCGAGGCGCAGGAGCGTCAGGTACTCCATCAGGGGCATCGAAGACGACGAGACGGTGCAGACGATGATGTCGAGCGTGGAGGCGTGCTTCGCCGCCCAGTTCGGGTCCTCGGCCGTGGCGATGAACTCGTCGGCGCCCATCTCCAAGGCGTCCGCCTTCTTGTCGGACGTGCGCGAGATGACCACCACCTTGTCCGCCTTCAGCCCCTTTGCCCAGATGACGCCGTAGTGGCCGAGGCCGCCCAGACCGATGATGCCGACCGCCTTCCCGGGTCCGGCGCCGTGGTGCTTGAGCGGCGTGTAGGTCGTGATGTCGGCGCATAGCATGGGCGCCGCCTCGGCCGAGCTGATGCTGTCGGGGATCTTGAAGACGAAATGCGACGGGGCGCGGTGGTAGAGAGCAAAGCCGCCGTAGGACTTGCCGCCGTTCAGGTGGATGCTGTTGTAGGTGGACACGTTGTGCACGCCGCAGTAGTTCTCCATGCCCGAAACGCATGCTGCGCAGTCGCCCTTGCGGCCCAGGCACGAATCACTCTGCGCGCCGACGCCGACGCGGTCGCCGACCTTGAGGCCGCCCTCGGCCTTGGAGCCGACCCGGATGACGGTGCCGACGATCTCGTGGCCAACGCAGCAAGGGTAGTTTGTCGATCCCTGATCATGCAATCAGTCACCTACCTGGGTGTCCCTTCTATCGTGCATCTTGGTTGCAGGACAAGCCGTGAGAGCTGCTTACCCAGCCGCTCCGGAGGGTGTGCAGGTCGCCGCCGCAGATGCCGCAGTGCGTAATCTTGATATCGACATCGGTCTCCTCCCACGGCTTGGGCTCGAATTCGCCCCATTCCATCTTTCCCTCCGCCGCCGAAGGGCCATGGCCGAGCCAGCCCTCGAAGTTGTAGTCGGTGGATGGCATGGTGGATGGTGGATGAGACGCTGGGGCAGCAGTAGCTGATAGTTCCAGGACAACAACATCACGACAAGCGGGAGAGGCGCGACAGGAATGATGTGCTGCCGTGGTGTTTTCGGCGACAGGGGATCGGCCCGGCGATAGAGCTTCTCTTCCCGGCGTTATGCTATCCTAATCGTTCGATTCTGACCGTGTCAGCATCCAACCGAGTCACTCTGAATTGTCCGTGTTCAGTGGTGGATGGCGGCAAGCAACGTGGTCCGCGCCCGGCGGTTGCATATGCCCAAACGCGGCATGACAGGCGGAGGCAAGGTGGCTAAACAAGTTGACAATTCACCTTCGGGTCAATTCTTGCCAACTAGCCAAAACGGTAACGACAGAGCGACAGGATTTTGGTTGCTATACAGCAGCAGTAAGGCAAGACCAGTAACATGCCGTGCTTCACACTAACCGCCGGGCGGCCCTCGCTGGAGGGAAAGCTTCTTGAAGCATTCAGTGCCAACGAAGCAGGTACAGACCTAAGATGTCGTCGTAGGCCAACGAACTCCCCACCTTAACTTCGCGAACGCCACAACCTGTCTCGCGTCGTGCTCTCCTCCACACCTCCACAATACACTTCACAGTATCAACGAACAGTGGAGGTCCCAGAGCAGCCGCGCGCCAACATCCAGATCTGTTCGGACATAGGCGGTGTTAAGCAGCGCAAAGAGAGAGCCACCCACATCCTTAAGCACACTGAGAACAGATAGCACTAGCCACGGACTCGACGGTAGTCCCAACTTGCTCGCCGCAGCTGGCCAGCACGCAGCTGGAGGCACTATCACGGATAAGCGTCTGCGAGCTGCATTGACACTCGAGGTCGAGGATGTCGTTGCACCCAACGGCATTGGCTGCCGAAATTAGGCATGGGAGCTGGAAGATAGGTAGGTAGGCAGGCAGGCAGTCAGCAGGTCAGGTCCGACGTGTCTTTCGGGCGGCCCGGACTTACACCGCAACCGGGCATCGAGGCGGTCAAGGGGCAGTCTTCCGCCGAAACTGGGCCCGGCGTTATCGCCGATAGGGGTTCGGTGATACCGCGAGCCGCGGCGCACACGGCGAGGAGAGCGGCGGCGAGGCGGGCTGCCATCGGGATTGAGGTGTGCGGACTCGCGTGCTCGGCTTTACTGTTTCGTAGTTCCAGCGCAAACTCCGGGTCAAGGGCTGAGGACTGAAGTATGAGCGACGCGAACGACCCGGCGACAACTAGAGGGCCCACGGCAGCCAGATATCGTATATACCTCGACGCCGTCCTACTGACAAGACGAACACAGCGACCCGGTGCTGCCTCCACACCACTGATGGTTACGTGACCCTGCCAGATACACCGGGTGATAGGACACCGATGCCGTCACTGTACTTCGTCAAAGGCACCACAGGACGCAGCATGGCGGTTATTGAGACAGATCTGTGTCTGGCAACGGCCGGTTGCTGTCGACTGCGCAACACACAGGCGTTCTCGCTGCCACTGCACATGCGAGACCTGAGACCTGCGCAGTCGGTGGTCCGTCGCAGCTCGGAGCCCCCGATCCTCTCCGTCCGATCTCTCCTTGTCCTTGTCCCTTGCCCGACCCCACTTGTTCGGTACTGGACGCACCCGCGGTCTCGAAGCCGAGTGTTGAATGCCCCACTGGATCCAGAGGTGATCTGGTACTGTACATGCCAACTGGACGCACGCCATATTTGCCTGGCGAGCGCACGCAGGTCGTGAAATAAACCGGGAAGTGCTGCAAAGGTATTCCGTAGTGTAACAGTTTTGGGCGAGCGATTTCAGGGTTTGTTTGGTGTCTGCGCAACGGAGAGTTACAGAGTAAGGTAATCTGGAATGTTTACGTTCTTACCTTACCTGCCTAAATACGGAATACACTTCACACTTCCATTGGTCGGCCGAGGTCGGGCCCAAACCTGGAAAACGGGAAGCCACGCCGCAGCCGCCGTCCCGATCCATTTTGCCAATTGGCCAACCAGGGCCTGCCCAAAAATTTCTGCCCCACTCACTGGAGACGGGATCACGCCAGACCGTAGCTCCACAGCAATTGTGACTCGGCCAGGGAACTGGGAATTGGAGTCTGGAGTCTGGAGCTGGAGCTGTGCCCCGACTTCGTTGATGTGATCTCGGTCTGGGCGCCTGTTCCACACCTTCACGACAGCACACTGCTGGAGATCGTCCCCATCCACCGCCATGCTTTCCTCGCTCAGAATTGCGTCGCGGCGCGCGGCGCTGACCCGGAACTTCGCGGCCATGCGTGCCGCTTCCACGTGGGCCAACGTCCCTCAGGGTCCTCCTGTATGTCGTACCTCGCTCAACCTCTTCCCCTCCGGTTGCTTGCGTGCCGCTTCCCAAGTGACTTGGCCCTCTGCGTGTAACTGACTGACCGGCTGACCCAACCGCTCGCAACAGGATGTAGGTGCTCTGTCCAAGTTTCCCAAGCTGTGTCTGCTTGCGGTCTGCTGATCTGCGTCTCTTGGTGCCCTCGGCCAGGCCATTCTCGGTATGCGCAGTGCGAAACAGTCTATGACTCTTGAGCGTGCAGCATCTGACAGGCCTCCTCTTGCGCAGGTATCACGGAAGCCTTCAAAGCCGATCCGTTCGAGAAGAAGATCAACCTCGGTTCGTCCGACCGTCATTAATCCCTCACCAACATCCTTTGCGACCGTGTGGTCCGCGGTGCTAACTCACCGTGTTCTGTCTCACCCAGGCGTCGGCGCCTACCGCGATGACCAAGGAAAGCCCTACGTGCTGCCGTCTGTGCGCAAGGCCGAGGAGAAGGTGGTCGCGTCGCGCCTGAACAAGGAGTATGCCGGCATCACGGGCGTGCCCGAGTTCACCAAGGCCGCCGCCGTGCTCGCCTACGGCAAGGACAGCTCGGCCCTCGACCGCCTGGCCATCACGCAGTCCATCTCGGGCACCGGCGCCCTGCGCATCGGCGCCGCCTTCCTCGCTCGCTTCTACCCCGGCGCCAAGACCATCTACATCCCAACGCCGTCGTGGGCCAACCACGCCGCCGTGTTCAAGGACGCCGGCCTGCAGGTCGAGAAGTACGCCTACTACAACAAGGAGACGATCGGCCTGGACTTTGAGGGCATGCTCGCCGACATCAACAAGGCCCCGAACGGCAGCCTGTTCCTGTTCCACGCGTGCGCGCACAACCCGACCGGCGTCGACCCCACCGTTGACCAGTGGAAGCAGATCGAGGCGGCCGTCAAGGCCAAGGGCCACTTTGCCTTCTTCGACATGGCGTACCAGGGCTTCGCCAGCGGCGACATCCACAAGGACGCCTTCGCGGTGCGCCACTTCGTCGCGCAGGGCCACAACATCTGCCTGGCGCAGTCCTTCGCCAAGAACATGGGCCTGTACGGCGAGCGCGTCGGCGCCTTCTCCATGGTGTGCGCCGACGCCGAGGAGCGCAAGCGGGTCGACTCGCAGATCAAGATCCTGGTGCGGCCCATGTACTCGAACCCGCCGATCCACGGGGCGCGCATCGCGGCCGAGATCCTCAACACCCCGGCCCTGTACGACCAGTGGCTCGGCGAGGTCAAGGGCATGGCCGACCGCATCATCACCATGCGCGCCCTGCTCAAGGAGAACCTGGAGAAGCTCGGGTCCAAGCACGACTGGAGCCACATCACCAGCCAGATCGGCATGTTTGCCTACACCGGCCTGACGCCCGAGCAGATGGACACCCTGGCCAAGGAGCACAGCGTCTACGCCACCCGCGACGGCCGCATCTCGGTCGCCGGCATCACCAGCGAAAACGTCGCCCGCCTGGCCGAGGCCATCTTCAAGGTCAAGGGTTGAAGCAAGAGTAGCTTCGTAGGACGAAAGGGGGAAAAAACGGAGGAATGGTAGGACGAACGGAGACGGCTCGGGCTGGCGCTGACTGACCGGGTCTCTCTTGTCCGACTCGATCTCTTCCCACATGTGCATGCATGTACAACTCACATCGCTGCTGTAGACTGTCATATAGAATGTGGTTTGGGTGGCGGGTTGCCGGCATGTACGAGCAGAAAAGTCTCCCGGTTTCAGTCCACGGATACACGGTACGATAGAGAAGAAGAACAAGCAAAACCAGAATTGTGATCGATGCCTTCGGTGGCGAAGGGGTGTGCACCTCACACAGGACGCGTCAGTTCTTGTTGGTCGGGAAGGACACACATCTCCCCCCGCTTGGCCTTCCCGTGCCCGGGATGACCTGTGTCCCACGGCAAAGCACCTGGTGCGCCTCACGCCCGCCCCAACCGTTCCAGGTCACTTCTGACCTCCTCCAACTGCCTGCTCATATCACGGTACACCCGCGCCATTTCCCGCATGACCTTCTCCTTGCCGGCCCCGCCCGCTTCTCCCCGTCTACCTCCCTCCCCGGAGGCAGCAGCAGCAGCAGCATCAACACCAGCAGCGACAGAATCAACCCCATACGCCTCCAGCTCGGCCCGCAGCGTGTGGACCGCCTCGTTCAGCCGCGCCCTGGCGTCGCGCAGGTGGCGCGCGTAGTTGGCCAGCGCGCGCTGCGCGGCGGGCGGGTAGGCGTCGCGGCGGGCGAGCCAGAGCGCGGCCTCGGCCTCGGCGTGCTGGCGCTGGGCGGCGAGCGCGGCCTCGGCGGCGCGGAGCTCGAGCGAGCGCGCCACGGCGCCGTGCTTGGCCTCCAGCGCGCGCAGCAGCTGCGCCAGCACGGCGGTCTGCGACGCCAGCAGCGAGGAGAGCGAGGCGGCGGCGGCGAGGCGGGCGCGCGTCAGGTCCGCTTTGCGGTCGGCTATGGTCGCTGTGAGCGAGGCCGCGGAGGTTGGGAGGGAGGGGACGGCGCGGTGGACGAAGGATGGGTTGGTGGATGGGTTGGCTATTCGGGCGAGGTGGACGGCCGAGGTGTGGAGGTGGTTCGACACGAGGGCGGCGAGCTGGGGGAGGTGGTCCGGGAAGTCGGACAGCGGCGGGTTCGAGAGGAGCAGGGCCGTCGATTCGGGCGAGAGCTCGGAGGATGCGGTCAGGAGCGGCGGCAGGAGGAGGAGGAGGTCGAGCAAGGGTGCTGGTAGCTCTGCGATGGTTGATGTCGCTTGCTGTGGCGCTCGCGGCCGTTTCGTCAGCGTCGGCGCGGGCGCCGGCTTCGCCTGCAGGGACTGTGGATTCGCATTGGCTATCGCGTCTAAGAGTAAACTCTGCTTGGCTGCTTTGAGCCGATACCGGTTTAGCTCCTGCGCGTCGAGGTCAATGACGCAGCCCGTGTCGCACTGGCATCCATGCTTCTGCGGGCTGGATCGGATTGGGGAGGTTGGCGATGCAGTGCGAAGGATGGAACACAAGCTCACCTCGGTCACGGCCCCGCGCTCCTTCGCCGCTGGGTCGTCCTTGGACGAGCCATCAGGGTTGAGAGCAGAAGTGGTCAGCTTGGCATAAAGCGCTGCAAACTCGGGGTTGTTCGCTAGGACAGCGTCTTCCACTGGGGGCAACATGATGGCTGGCTGGGGAGTTTTGATGTTCGTGAACCATTCCGTGACATCAGGGCAGCGCGTCTTCCTGGAGTGGGTAGGTAACCAGGGGCGATGATGATTCGCGCATCCATGTGATGCTTGGCATCCCACCTGAGCAATTGAGCAGCAGCAGCAATCAGCCGAAGATAGTTACTGCCAGCTGTCTCCATCACGATCGCCACCTGGCAGTTACCGCCAACCACAACTCCCCTAAATTTTGACGGCGGGAACTGACGAGCAGCCAGACGGGAGCCGGAGTGCAGCGCACCACCAAACCGCGGAGCAAACCGCTCGACGAGAAGATTTCACTGAACCGCTCCTGGTTTAGATTCTCGCCAATGCGGCGGCCATAACCCTCAGACCGCCCGCACCTTCCCCTCCGAACAGCGCGGGTTAACACGCACAAATACACTCACAATGCCACCGACACTCCCGATGCAGACCTCCTGCCTCCGGGCATCAGCTTCGAGACCAACAGCAGCCGCTGCGCTCCCGCGCATCCTCGGCACGGCAACAGCAACAACAACACACCTACCGCCAGCAACAACACCGACACGATCCTTTACGACGACCCGCTCAGCGCTCTACAAGCAGCCGCGCGTGCCGGGCTCCGACATACCAATCCCGTCCGTGACGGCGCCGCACCCGGAGATCCCGCCGTACCCGTACGGCCCGCGGCCGTTCTACCACCAGAGCAACACGGGCCTGTACGGGACGGCGCGGATCCGCTTCGGCAACCACGTGTCGGAGGAGCACAACACCAAGGCGCGGCGCAAGTGGCGGCCGAACGTGCAGCGCAAGGGCCTGTGGTCGGCGTCGCTGGGCGTGTTCGTGCGCACGCGCGTGACCACCCGCGTGCTGCGCACCATCGACAAGGCCGGCGGGCTCGACGAGTACCTGCTCGGCCGCACGCCGCAGCGCGTCAAGGACCTGGGGCCCTGGGGCTGGCGACTGCGCTGGCGCATCATGCAGACCCCCGCCGTGCGCGCCCGCTTCGCCGCCGAGCGCGCCGCCCTGGGCCTGCCCCCCAAGGAGGACGCCGAGCTGCGCGCCGAGGCGGAGGCCTCCCTGCCCGAGGGCGCCGCCTCGGCTGATGGGCTGATGGCCGAGACGGATAGGATGCTGGAGGAAGGCGCCGAGTTCGAGCTGGGCGGCGAGGCTGACGGCGCGCAGGACGGCTTCATGAGGGAAGAGAAGGCGAAGTCATGAGGACCGGCCGAGGAGGGAACGACTAGGCGGCCATGGGCTGGGCGGTGTCGAAAAGAGCTGTACTATATCATGTGTGTATACCTACCTCTTTGATGCGTAGACCAGCTGCAACGTTCCGTGGATAGGCTCATCACACGTCTGATGGCCCAACTATCGTGTGAAGCGAGAAAAAAGCGAGCCGATTACTCGCCGTCCTCCGCCCAGGGTCCCACACGATGGAAATGAACGAAGATGCACCTGTAAATCGCCGATCCCGAGGTTCTTTTTTTTAGTCTCTCTATATGAGTCTATGCTGCTTCGCCGTGTTATACTCTCTCGGCAAGCCACCCCTGGAAGGCCGACTATCTATCCAACACGGCTAGATGTCAGGGGCAACGGAAGGCCTCTCAAAACCGCAGGTCCCAGCCGATCTTGGGGCCGATCTTGGGCAGCTCGTCGGCAACGCTCTGCACGTCCTTGTCGCCGCGGCCGCTCAAGCAGATGACCACGTCCTGGTCCTTGTCCATGGTCTTGGCGAGCTGGATAGCGCCGTAGATACCATGGGACGACTCGAGCGCGGGGATGATGCCCTCGAGCTGGCTCATCAGCCGGAAGCCGATGAACGCCTCGGCATCCGTGGCAGCGATGAACTTGGCCCGCTCCATGTCCTTCCAGTTGGACAGCTCCGGCCCCACGCCGGGATAGTCCAGGCCGGCCGAGACCGAGTGCGTGTCCCTGATCTGGCCGTGCTCGTTCTGCAGGATGTAGGTGCGCACGCCGTGCAGCACGCCCTTGCTGCCGGCGGCGAGCGTCGCACTGTGGCGAGCCGTGTCGAGACCGTCGCCGCCGGCCTCGACCCCGAGAAGCTTGACGCTCGGCTCGTTGCTGAACGGATAGAACATGCCGGCGGCGTTGCTCCCTCCGCCGACGCACGCCACTACGGCGTCGGGAAGCTTGCCGCGCTTCTCGAGCATCTGCGCCTTGGTCTCGTTCCCGATGACCGACTGGAACGTGCGCACGATGGTGGGAAACGGATGAGGGCCGATGGCGGACCCAATGATGTAGTGCGTGTCCTCGAGGTGCACAACCCAGGCGCGGAGGGCCTCGTTGACGGCATCGCGGAGCGTGCGGCTGCCGGCCTCGACGGGGACAACCTTGGCGCCGAGGAGCTTCATGCGGAAGACGTTCAGCGCCTGGCGGCGCACGTCCTCGGCGCCCATGTAGACGGTGCATTCCATGCCGAACTTGGCGCACACAGTAGCCGTGGCAACGCCGTGCTGGCCGGCGCCCGTCTCGGCAATGATCTTGGTCTTCCCGAGGCGACGCGCAAGCAGGAGCTGGCCGAGCGCGTTGTTGATCTTGTGCGATCCAGTGTGGTTGAGATCCTCGCGCTTCAGCCAGATGTTGGCGCCGCCGACGTACTCTGTCAGCCGCTCGGCCTTGTGCAGGTGGCCAGGGCGGCCCATCCAGGGGTAGTACGAGCGGTACTCCTCCCAGAAGGCGGGGTCGTCCTTGATCTTATTGAATCCCTCCTCGAGCTCCGACAGGCAGTCCATGAGCGACTCTGGCACGTACTGTCCACCGAACTCGCCGAAGCGCTCGGGGATCTTTCCATGCATGGCGGCCAGTTGCGCAACAAGATCCTCGGATTCGGAGACAACGCCATCCACGTGGACATCACCATTGGTCTCCTTGGTGTCGGAAATGGCCTCGATGGTGCCAACCTCGCGCGTGGCCTCCTCCTGGGCGGAGGAGGTGCGCCCGCAAAGATAGGAGCAGAAATCCTGGACCGCCTTGGCCTCCTCACCCTTGGCCGCCTCCTGCAGGGTCGTGACGATCTGGCTGCCCACCACAACACCGTCGGCAATCTGGGAGACGGACACGAAATGTTCGCGGGTGCTGACGCCGAATCCGACAGCCGCGGGCTTGTCCCCACTGTATTTCTTAACCCGGGCCAGCAGCTCGGGGAGGTGGGCATTGAGCGTCCCAAGGGCGCCCGTCACGCCCTGTCGCGAGACGACGTAGATGAACGTATCAGCCAGCTGGCACAGGATGCGCATGCGAGCGTCCGACGTCGCGGGGGCAATGAGGGGCACATAAGAGAGGCTGTGAGCAAGATAACTGTCAGCTTCGATGCTGTCATGTCGCGGAGGGATCGGAGTGGGCGCAACCTACCCTCCACGGGTGCACAGGCGGCGGAAGGAGATGGCCTCCTCAGGCGGCAGATCGACGACGATGAAGCCGTTGACTCCGGCCTCCTTGCAGTCCGTCAAGAGACGCTCCTCGCCGTAGCTTAGGAGGGGGTTGTAGTAGCCCATAAGCAGGATGGGGGCACGCAGGCCGCGCTTGCGGGCGTCCCGGACCATCTGCAGTGTTGATTCGATTGTGACGCCATTCCGGAGAGCGATCTGCATCCCGGCGTCGTTCCAGGGTCAGCATCCGCAACGCGCGATCCACCATCCGTCGGGAGGAGTTGCAGGGACTGCGCGCAAACTCACGGTATTGGAAGTCTGAATCGTCGGGCCGTCGGCAATGGGATCGGTGAAGGGGACGCCGAGCTCGATGACATCGGCGCCGCCCTTCTCCATAGAGAGGAGGACATCCGGGGTGAGCTCGGGCGTGGGAAAGCCGGCCGTGACGTAGGTAACGAGCGCAGTCTACAACAGCGTCTTTGGTTAGCACCTTCGCCTTGCTTTGTGGGTTTACCCTGTACAAGGAACCTGAAAGGTGGTCGTATAGCAGCAGGGGCTTGCGTACCCGGTTCTCGGCCTTGCACCGCTGGAAGGTCTGCGTAATGGCCTCCATTTTGGGCAATGGCAGTCAATTGGGTCCGTCCTGGCAGCAGCTCGTCGTATCGCGGCGGAGGAGGCAGTAACGACGGGAGTCGAGGAGCTTGAGGGAACCCTTTGTCGATGTGGCTGCCGCGAAAGTCGTCTTAATAACTCCCACGGTAGTGTACTGTGGTAGCGGAAGAGGCGAGGGGCAGGGATTGAGTCACCAAAATTTGGGGAGTTGGACCCCGCATTGCCACCAAAGGCAAGGCACAGGCGGAGGGGCCGACGCCGGCGGGGTCCCGCGTGCTGCGACGGACCCTGCAGCACAAAATTCCATAGGCTGTTGGCGGCTCGCATCACCCTTGAATCGACAGTTCTGGGGAAGCTGAGGCCATGCATGGGCCGGAGTAGCAAACTTCCATTCGACCTGGCATTGGATGAGCTTGCGTGCTATTAACACCGTGTGACGGGCAAGTGGGGGGATAAACGATTATCCAGGCGAGGCCAAGCCAACATCAAGCTCAAGAGTCAACTGCCGAACCACCACACTCTCACCAATGCAAAGAAGCAACAAGGTCCAACCAAACCGGATGGTATTCTAAATCTAGCAGAGAAACCAAAGAAAGACGGATGCTATGCACATACCCGGGCGCTCATGAGATCATGGCGCAGCCCAAAAGAGGAACGACCCAAACGCAAGGAAATGCCAAAGAAATAAAAAAAAAAAAAAAAAAAAAAAAAAAAAAAAAAGGAAACCCCGCAAACGTTAAATCGGAGAGTACTTTGTTGGCGGCGGCATCGAGAGGCCCAGGTCGTCGCCGCCGTCGTCATCCATCGAGTCCCGGCGCGGCAGCAGGCTCCGACCGTGAGACAGCTTCTAGCGGTCCGACGCGAAGTAGTCCTCCACGTCCGGGTGGCTGCTTTTCCTGGCGTGCGACGGCCACGTGGGCAGGCCCACCTTCCCGCGCTTGACGCTGCCCGCGTAGACGACGTCGCGGTACGCTGGCTTCTCGAAGCTGGCGTCGCTCCTGCTGCTGACGCTGCTGGCCCCGCTGCCGCTGCTGCCTGGCGGCGGCGGCGGCGATGGCGATGGCGATGGCGGCGACGGCTCCCTGATGCCGTACCGCTCGCCGCCCTCGGCCCGCGTCTTCTCGCGCTGCCCGGCCGCCACCAGGGCGCGGAGCACGCCGAGGAGGACGACGATGACGTACACTAGCAGGAGCGCCGTCGAGATGAGCGCCTCCTGCACGATGCCGTTGTGCAGCCGGGTGATGACCTGGTCGACGGCGGCCGTGATCTCGTCGGTCGTGACGGTGGACGGGGTGGAGAGGAAGCTGGTTAGGCTGGAGTCGCCATTGACACTATCGTTGGCGCCCTTGGAGAAGATGTCGTTGGAGAAGAGCGGCAGGGTGACGTGCGCGTTGTCGTGCACCCAGGTGAGGCCCTTCTCGACCGTCTCGATCTTGCGCGTGATCAGGCAGCCGACCAGGTTGCGGGCCGTGTTGAGCAGGATCGTATTGTTGAAGATGGTTGTGATGGCCTTGTCGATCTCCTCGTCGAACGTGTTGAGCGTGTTGTTGACGGCCGTCGTCGCGTTGGTGACCCAGCCGAGCACGTCGTCGTTGATGTCGCCCTGCAGCTTGAGGATGACGCCATTCGCATCGTCGGCCCACTCAGTCGAGACCTTCTGCAGCGTCTGGACGACGTCGCCGGCAAAGTCGCCGACCTCGGAAGCTAGTTCCGGCGCCTGCTTCTGGATCAACGATAGGATGATGGACTGGCAAAGACACGAGAACAAGCCGGCCACGGCAAGGGAGAGGACGAACAGCGCGGGGAGCGACGTTCCGTAGGCGACTGTCCACCGGACTAGGATCTGGTTCTTCTGCTTGCTGAATTTTTCCGAGAGCCAGAGGCCCACCCTGGCTGTCAGCGGCCTCGATGCAATGTAAACCATATCCCTCTCATCGAGACTTTTCTTGAGAAGCTCAGCTCGCTCTCTGTCCTTGCCCCAGCGCCGGCGCTCCAGGACCCACGCGAGCCACATGGCAAGGACTGCTAGAACGGGGATGACAACACAGAAGGCAATCTTAGCAGCGGCGACGATGCGGAAGAGAGTGGTGAAGAAGTCGTTGAGAAACGAGTTGCTAGAGCAGAACGACAGCGCCTGCTTCTTGGCCACGGGAAAGACGGACTGGTCAAAGCGGTAGGACCCAAAGCTCGCATTCAGCTGCTGCTTGACGAAGTCGAATGGGATGCCGATAACGCTCTTAGTGAGGTTCTCGGCCTGGTCGAAGGTCGGGATGGTCGTGTTCAGCGAGATAAGGTCCTTGACTAGGTCGCTCGAGTTGACCTTGATGTTCTTGAGGTCGTCCAGGTTCTTGCTGATGTCGATCTTGGGGATGTCGATACCGCCCAGGACGCCGCCGAGCATGTTCGAGAACTTGTCAGGGAGCGCGTTAAGCGCGTCCTGGACGTGGCTGATGGTGTCGGAAATCTCGCCTGTGATGGTGTCGATAGCGTCGTTCATGATCTTGGTAGCGCCATCGACGACCTTGACCGAGACGTCCAGGCCGCCGTGGATCAGGGCGGCGATCAGGCACGCGTAGGTGCCGATGTACATGTTGATGACGAAGAAGATGAGGTTCTCGACGCCTGTCAGGATCATCATGAGGACCTGCGTCATGCCCGAGACGGCTTTGGTGATGCCGTCGGAGGCCAGCGCGTTGACGCCGACCGAGAGGTAGTGCGGCATGGACGCCATGGCACTGCCGATGTCCTCGACCTTGGTGCATGCCGCCAGGGCCTTGACCTTCGCGTCGCCGATGTTGTCGTTGAGAGTGCCCGTCAGGAGGACGACGCGGATGAGGACGAGGAGCAAGAGGACGGTCCAGCGGTTGAACCAGAGCTGCGACATCCGTGCCCGGAGTCCCAGGTAGGGCGTGATACTTGGCGCGGTGTGGGCGTGCGGTTGGAGCTGCTGGCTGCCGTCTGCGTGCAGATCCACCGAGTGCCACCCGTCGGCGTTGAGGCTCGGAGGCACCGGGGGAATAGCCCCGGCTTTCTCGTTGTAGCCCATGGCGGGGTCCAGCGATCAGGAGTGTCGGGATTGTGAGCCTTGAGCGAGCGTTGTCGGTGTCGTGCAGATTATGGTTACCGAATTAGGAAAGTTGGATGTTGTTGGGTGCTAATGCGAGGTATATAGAGGTATAGACCAGCTATGCCAAACGGAAAAGCAGAAATGGGGAAAGAGAAGAAGGGAAAAGAAAAAGAAGCAGAGGAGAATGACCGGCACGCCCTATTGATGCATGACCTGGACGGTGACTCTATGTGGAACAATAAGTGAAAGGAAAAGCGAAAGAGGAGAAAGTGGGAGCACAATAGCGCAGAAGCAGCACAATGGAGAGAGGCGCCGCCATTGTTGCGAGGGGCCGAACACACAATAAGAAGGTACAGTCCCGGAGGCCGCATGACCTGGGTCCAAACAATGAAGGGAAGCAAAGAAAGGATTGGAGCTGTTCTTTGATGCTCTGTCTCTTTGTCTCGCTCGCGGTTGCAGCCAGACACCGGCCAGAGAATGCTCTGTCTCTCCATCGGCAAGCGCCCGATTCGCGAGGTGCGGGAATGCCACAACCAGTCAGCACAGCAGCGGCTCCCAAAACATGTGGTGGGTCCACTCCTCGCGGTTGGGCGCCAATAGCGACTGCCAACAAGCAGGCGCGGGAAGGCGACCACTCTGACCGCGCGCCAAGGCGGAGTTATCCAGTTCCTCCCGTCTCCGCTGCTGTCCCAAAAAATGCAACTAATGTGGACACGATTGGCCCTGGTTGTCAGACCACGAAACGGCGGCTACACGCTGGCTCAACTTGGAGGGTTGGGAAGCTGCTCAGAGCAAAGGCAAGCGAGGTAGCAATTGGCCACGGAAACCCCTGGCTGTGAGGCTGATCAAGCCCCAGACAGGCCATGCAACAGGACACCGAATAACGAATTATCGCCGAAATCTGACTGCGCAATCTTCCTCCATTTTTTTTTCGGGCTCAGCGCTTCGCGCGAAAGGGCGGCCGTCACACTGGCGGCCGGCTGCGCGACCAGGTTCTCAGCTCTCAGTAGGGGCTCGGGAGGTAGCGCCCCCAATATCGTTCAACTCCACGATGGAAACATGACGGTCGGGAGGTGCTCTATCATCTCTATAAGTATGCTGGTCGAGATCTTCCAACCGGGCATATAGCTGTCCTATCACTTCTTCATCATGAAATGATATTTGAGTCTTGTTCCGTTCGTCACCTAGGTACTCTTTCGCCCGTTCTCTGACAGCTCGTGTTCACCATGTCCTCGTCCGGCTCTTCCTACTCCCTCCCAACCGGCCCTCGACAGCTGCACCGTGTCGCTTTTGAAGGCGAAGACACTGCACACTGGGCGTTGTTTCTTCCCGACAGAGATGGCGGTGCAAGGGGAATTCTGGTGCATGTCGGGGCTAATAAGGGCAAAAGTGGGAGGAAAGAGAACCACACTTTGCGCTCTTCTCCTTTCCTCATCACGTCAAGCACTGCTCAGAGTGTGTTTCCCATCGCCCATGCAGCAGTCACCGAGAGCCAGTTGACCCGCGCGGCCGAAGAAGTCTTCCAACGGAAGGGATACAGGCTTCTCACCAACAACTGTCAACACTTCTGCATCGATGTGGTGACAGAGTTGAATCGCGTCTGGCCTCATTCCGTTCCTCCGGAGGCAGTCATCGATGTTGCTTCTCGAGGCACAACCATCACGAACCTCACCCGCTGGGTTAGAAGAGATCGCCTGAACGACCCTCGGGCCCAACAAGCGGAGGAACATGACGGGAACCGTGAGCGGATCTCGATCAGCTAGAGAGCTCTTTGGACTGTGCTATTCCTCACTTGCTGCATGGAAGGTCAGATCCTTTCTCCCTGTCTCAAGTGGAAATATGATCATTAACTTGTATCTGCGAGGAAGGTATCTGACCCGAATGCTCACTTGACGTGTCTACCCGGTACTACAACCTTAATGGGCCATCAATCGCAAGGGAACGTGGGGCACCGAAGGCCAAGGGGCTGATCAGATTGTGGTGACGGATGTTGTTCAATCATTTCCGCCAATTGATTGTCTCGTTTCCGCTCTTTCATGCTGCTTCCATTCGTTTCTCATCTTTCTTTCTTTTTTGGGTCTTGTTTCTCGGAAACGAGCTGGCATGTCAGAGTCCGGCATAACCTGTACGCTGAACAGTAACCAACCACTTTGGGAGTTAAGTTTCGTCGCACCATGGCGTTTTTGCCCCGAATTCGAATTTTCCGGGTAGTTGCTGCATGTAGGCGAGGGTTTGCCCCGTTAGCCAGTCACGGAGGAAGAAGAACAATGCTTTGGGTACTGTGACGGGAGGAATGGAGGGGTCCATATTCAGGTAGATTCCGAGTGCTTGGGGGGCGCATTCCGTGAGCGTTGGCACGCATGCCAGCAAGTGCTGGCACCTTAAGGTAGTTCAATAATACCAAGGTACAACAACGCATTCCCGCATGACCTCAGCGAACACACTGTGTCTGTAAGAGACTGTTATTCAAACATTGATCCTATATGTCGCATCCGATCGCACTATCCTCGTCTCCAGCTCGTTTCGCTCGACATGAAAAAAACCAAGATACCCCAAGTTCGGTTCCAGCGCCGCTTGTTTGTGGACACAGTGCCTACACAGTGTGGAAGCCTATTTGAAACGCGCGGCTAGCCAATGTTAGCTATTGGGCCGTCTTTGCCGATGAACTTATTGGGTTGGTTTATTTATTCCCTCCCGCCAACCAACGAGAGAATCGCGGGCTGCGCTGTTGAGAGTCGACCGCTCAAACGTACGACGAGTCAAGTCGTCGCATTGTCCTGTGTTCATCCTCAAAACTGGAATCAAGTTGCTCATTACTTCCGCTGTTGTTATCGTTCTGGATACCGTCAACTCCTTCACCGCGATGTCCACACCCCCCCCGCCCGAGGACGCGACACTCAGCAGCGTCCGGTCTGCCCTCCGTCACATGTCATATCTCAATGCCGGTGAGGGCAAGGAGATTCACAACTTCTTCGGCAACCGTGTGCTCGAACACACAACCTCAACAGGAGCTGTCCTAGCCATCAAGGTCAAACCCCCCGAAGGATTAGACCGTTCCGAGGGCGACATGATGCACTACGCCGCAACGCACGGCGTGCTCGCCCCGAAAGTGCAAGGCGTGTACGACATCATCACAAAGAAGCTCCTGGCAAGGGCGATCGTCAGTGAGCTGGTGCGCGGTGTACCTCTCGTCGATGTGTGGATGGAACTCAGCGACGCACAAAAGTCAAGCATCAAGGACCAGCTCCGCACTCAACTTTCCAAAATGCGCAGCTGCACGCAACCCTTCATCGGCCGGGTCGGCCGCCAGCACACGCGCAACATCTACGACCGCCTCCAGCAAACCTATTGTGGGCCCTTCGACGACGAGAAGCAATTTGACGAGTGGTGCTTGGCGCGTCTCACCGGAGGTCCGCTCGTCCGCTGGAAGTGGAAGCGCGTGCTAGAGCGGGAGCGGCGCGCCTCGTCCGGGCGCTTCGTCCTGACACACGGCGACTTGACGCCGCGAAATATCCTGGTCCAAGACGGTGTCATAACCGGCATCGTGGACTGGGAGTATAGCGGCTTCTATCCTGAGTATGCCGAGTTTGCATTTGCCATGGTGCTCTGCCATTCGCACGAGAAGTGGTGGCTGCCTGTTCTGAAGGAGGTGTTGCAGCCCTGCTCCGATGAGAGGCTCAAGTTCACGCGCTTGGTCGAGGATAGGGGATTCTGAGGGTCGAGGCAATTGATGAGGATGGGAGAGATTGCCCATTCTCGTCTGGTGGAAACGTTGTCGAAATTAGGTTATGCCTCCGTGATCCCGGGCATTCGGTCCTCGGCAGTCATGCGCTCATTCCAGATTTACTCTGATACCGCTTCGAATTTCCTTGAACCACGTTATGTGAAGGTCAGTTTTCTATCTTTCTCTTCGATGAACAAGATAATGTTCCCGGGAATCGACCCAGACAAGAAAAGCCAAAAAAAAAAAAAAAAAAAAAAAAAAAAAAAAATACTCAACACAACAGATCTTACGCGTATATCTCTGCAGCCTCGAGGAACGGCTGTGTCATTCACGTAGACTCTTCGTCCTTTCATTCTTGAGTCCCATCAAGCTTGAAAGATTGAGTATTACCCTTTCCCCAGCTGACCCGTTTGATCCCCGGCGCCCAAGGAGTCTCCACGCTGATTAGTTGGCTGAAAGGAAGGGTTAAACGGCAGGATGAATGAGTGCATCCAAGCAATTGAAGTCTTTTGATGGGAATCAGTCTGTTGATATGGACGGGCTTCGGAATATCGCACAGATGAGTAAGATCTTGGCTTCCGTCGAAGAGCAGTGTGACAGACTGCGAACTTGACGACAACGACACCTCGATATGGCGCATAGCAGTGCGAGGGTAATGGCAGGTGGATTGATACCCATACACACGAGACTTATCGCCTTCTATACGGGTTGCATACGCCAGAATCGGGCAGGCGAGACGCTGAATTACACCTGGCCTCTGTGTGTTGGCTGAGCGTTCTGGTCAAGCACCCTCCCTAAAGGAGGCCGGGGCTCAGTGGCCGCCTGTCCACCCTCGCCGAGCCTGCCTTCTGTGACCGACTCGTAAAACTGCCAACCTACCTAATCTGCACTTGAGGAGAGCCGCGGCCATCAGGTTAAGAGATAGCCGGAGAAGAGGATGTAGACCGACGGGAAGGTGCTGCTCCTCGAGGAGGAGGAGGGCAGATATCTAAATACATACCTGGTATGTTGGAGCAGATGTCCACAGAGCCATAAAGCCACACACAGGGGACCCAGTGTACCGAGCGCGACAGCACTCTTGACCGGGACTAAGGCTTGGTTGGGTATCAACGAATGCCACGATGGCTGAAGCGGTCACCGCGCCCCAGACACCCTTGCATGACTATCATGTCAGTTGTGATCCAGTGCATTTACCACCTCGGGCTCAAAAGTCGACGGCTGCAAGGTCTTCTATCATCACAATGGATGGATTGCCACAGTGAACAGCCTGTTACGCTGTCGCTCGCAACCAATCACCCCCGGCTCTGCCGTTTCACATGATTCCAGGGACCACATTCCATCACCCACACAGCTTGTTTGAGGTCATATCATGTTGACTGATGCTCTCACCAGCAGCAAAAAGTGCTCGGATACGGGGAGTCGAACCCCGGGCTGTTGAGAGCAGGCATCACCA
Organism: Thermothielavioides terrestris NRRL 8126; assembly: GCF_000226115.1. Taxonomy (NCBI): domain Eukaryota; kingdom Fungi; phylum Ascomycota; class Sordariomycetes; order Sordariales; family Chaetomiaceae; genus Thermothielavioides; species Thermothielavioides terrestris. Next base: position 3,362,312 of record NC_016462.1, read on the forward strand.
CCCCTTTTGATTGGGGAGCAATGAGAGTCAACGATGTTACCGCTACACCATACCCGGTTGGAATGGCCTCCGATGTGGATTGTTGGCATGCAGGGGCGGACGTTGGCCTCATAATCGACAATGTTGAAGAGTTTTTTGCTGGTGGAGCGGTTGTGGATGGATCCAGTTGTGTGGGGATGGGAGGGACTCGGCTGTGGAGAGCCTCTCCGGTCGTACAGCTGCCGCGGGAATTCCTGAAAATTGTGATAGCGGTCATGTTTTGTACCTTTCGAAGGCCCTCCGTCTCACAGCTTGATACAATGCGTCCGGCCTTCCTACAGCATTGGTTCGGAGGTTGGGACAAGTGAAGGGCTCGAGCCGGGAGGCAGCCATATGCGCAGTCCAGACATGGCCTTGCTGTCTTTGAAAGGAGGCGCAGAGCTTTTATTTCGGGAGTGGACTTCAAAGCCGCCTGTCGCTGAGAAGAATGAAAAAGGGAAGGCTAAAATTGATTGCCGAGGCCAGACAAGCGTCATGGCCGGTGCCACGAAGCACTGAGCCCAGCGGAGTGTCGATCGATGGCGCGATCTTCTGGGCCGGTCGAGCTATCGGGAACCCTTTGCCGGGCATTGTGTAACCCAGGCGGGAGGACGCGTAAGGCAGGAGAGAGACAGGTTTGAGAACTCCTGGGGCTCTGGAAAACATGCACGAGGCGGGGAATCCGCAGCCGGTTAATCCCGCCCCTGAGCTATCGGGAGTTGTTAAACGTCCGCAGCGCTGGTCCGGTCAGCGGTTCAGGACTACAGTATTTCATACATATACCACAGCATCCACGATGTAAGCGGTCCTAGTAACATTCATGGTTACTCCTCCCCATCCTCCGATTCACTTCGAGTCCGACGATCCATAAGACCAAACGAATAAGCAAGCCGACCACCCGTTGACACCATGGCGCCGTCCCTCCACCCACTCGTCGACAACGGCATCAGCAAGGGCGACCCTTCCTTCGCCGGCGGCAAGCTGCGCTGCCTCTGCGCGACCGACCCGGTGGAGGTGACGCTGAGCAGCAACGTGGTGCACAACCACCTGTGCGGGTGCTCCAAGTGCTGGAAGCCGGCGGGCGCGCTCTTCTCGCTCGTGGGCGTCGTGCCGCGGGACCGGCTCGCGGTGACGGCGCGGCGCGACAAGCTGGCCGTCGTGGACGAGACGGCCGTCATCCAGCGCTGGGCCTGCCGGGAGTGCGGCGCCCACCTGTACGGCCGCATCGAGAGGGAGCACCCCTTCCACGGGCTCGACTTCGTGCACGTCGAGTTGTCCGACGCGAAGGGGTGGCAGGAGCCGCAGTTTGCGGCCTTCGTGTCGTCCATTATCGAGCAGGGGTTCGATCCCAAAGGCATGGACGAGGTGCGGAGCAAGCTCAGGAGTCTGGGGCTGGAACCGTATGACTCGCTTTCGCCGCCGCTGATGGACGCCATCGCGACATGGACGGCGAAGAAGGCTGGGAAGCTGCCGGCATGAGAGTTAAGATTGGAAACTGAAGGGTTCGTGGAACGGGACCGGATATCGGGGAAGTCTGGCTTGGGATCTCTCAAATCGTCAAGTTGCAACTTCTTAAGACAGTCATCCTACCGCCGAGATACATGTAACAGACGTATGAGTCTCCTGCATCACCATCACTATAGCTGGAATCCTGGGTGTCTGCGGAGACAAGGGAACAAAACAAACTTGCGAATCGAGACACATGAGTAGCAGACGGAAGGTCTACCACGCTGACGCGGCCACGTTCCGGGTATGCATTCCCCACCCTTCTTTTGACGCCGCAACTCCGTGACAATATCTGTGCAAAAAAAAGCAAACCAGGCTGCCAACGCTGAGCATTACTTCCGGTGGTGGCCGCCCTGCCGTGGCTGGCTGCCGTATGCCCTCCTGCGCTGTAGCTTCTTGTCCCGGCTCAACCCTGCGGACAGCGTGATGTCGACTCGGGGTGGCGTGGCGAAGCCAAAGCTCTGTCACGTCGGGTCAGCTGCAGCTCAAGGTCACGATGTGCGGAGGCGGGCAAGCTTTCTTACCTTGGCCACCTTCACCAAGTCAAGCTTGTGGATATCAAAGACACTCCGAAGGCTGTGGGAGGCATAGGCGTGCAGGTAAGACCGGTAGCCATCCTTGGCGCTCTGGTTGAGGTAGTAGTTGGTCCCGATGAGCTTTTCCAAATGCGATTGCACGTTGAGTATCTTGTTCTTTGGGAAGTCGTACTCGACCACCGGCACCTTGGCGGCTTTGAGGTGGGCCAGAAAACCAAGCTCGCTCGGCTGCAGGAAGAGCAGCGACCGACCCTTGGAATTGTTGCCTCTCGCCGTCCGGCCGACCCGGTGGATGTAGTCTCGCGGGTCATCAGGGGGATCGAACTGGACGATCCAGTCAACCTGGGGGATGTCGAGGCCACGGGCGGCAACGTCGGTGCAGATCAGCGTCCCCTGTTTGGCGTTGCAGAACTCGAAGAAGGTGTTGGTGCGCTTCTGCTGCTTCTGCTTGCCGTGCAGGTCGAGAACCGGCAGATCAATGTACTGGAGAAGCTCGCTGTAGTACTTGACCGAATTGCAGGACGAGAAGAACACGATGATCTTCTTCTTGGCCATCTTCTTGAGGAACGAGAAGAGCAGGAGGAAGCGCTTGTCGGCTTCGACGACGACGTATCCTTGATCAAGACCATCGACCGTGCTGAACTTCTTCTCCTCGTCGACGTTGATGTAGAGTGGCCCGGGGCGCAGCGAAATTCTGGCGAGATCCTCGACCTTTGTCGTCTGCGTGGCCGAGAAAAGCATGGTCTGGCGGTTTTCTTTGGGGAGAATCTTGACAATCTGGCGCATTTCGTCCTCGAAACCAATCTCTAATATCCGGTCGGCCTCGTCGATGATCAGGGACCTTAGGTTCTTGAAGACAAATGGGGTGTTTTGAAGGTCTGTTGGGGTCAGTGCGCGTTGATCACTTGCAGGGACTGCGCCGGGGGGAAGAAACATACGATCAAGGAGTCTGCCAGGCGTGGCAATGAGGAGGTTGACGCCCTTGCCAAGTTTGTCCGCCTCGGCCCTGCGATTCGCACCACCAATGACAACACCATCTGGGGCGAAGATTAGCTCGAGGCCCGTCGATATAGAGGGTACGCTCTCAGCACTGGAGAAGACTCACAGGTCTGGGAGTGATTCTTCATCAACTCGCGGGCCACGCCGAAGATCTGCAGCGCCAGCTCGCGCGTAGGCGTGACAACGATGGCACCAGTACCATTTCTCGGCTTGAAGCGCAGAGAACTGAGCATCTCGACGGCCGGAATCAGGAAGGCCAGCGTCTTCCCGGATCCAGTCTTGGCCGCCCCGAGGACATCCTTGCCCGCCAGGAGGGGCGGGATGCCTCGCCGCTGGATCTCAGTCATCTTTGTGAAACCCATCTCGGCGATCGCTTTCATGGTCTTCTCGGAGAGGCCGAGCTCGGAGAATTCCTGCGCATTTGTCGACACGGGAGGCGGAAGCAACGAGTCGCCGCCCTTGGAAGGGACTGCATCCAATTCTGCCGACCCATTTTGCTGATCGTCATCCCCATCATCCTGCCTGGCCGATTCGCGGTCAGAACTATCCTCGCCTGAGCTGGCGCCTTCGGCCTCGGGCTCCTGGTCGTCGGCCCCGCGGGAGCTGTCGCTGCGGCTCTCGGCGTCGCTGTCAGCGTCGCTCTCGGTGTCGCTCTCTTCTGGGCTGGGGTCCCTCTTCAGCTTCTTTGCCTTCGAGGCAGCGGCGAGAGCTTCCTCGGGCTTTGAGCCCTTGGCGTCCTTGAATTTCCTCTTCTTGCTGAGATCGGAAGCCATCTTACTCGCTGTACGCAAAAATGTCCGAACCCGCACGTTGCAAGTTTGGCTGGGGAATTTTTCCTCCCCACTGCTGGCTTATCGGGCGACATGATAAGTTGGTGTGTGGAAACCGCCTTCCCTGTTAGTTATCTGGTCTTGGCGGAAGACGACAGAGACCCCGGTGAAATGTTTGACCGCGTTCCGGCGGGGTTTTGGCAGGCTCGCCTGGCACCTGGTTGTCAGCGGGCCGTGCCTGATGGCCCTGCAAACAGCAAGACTCGGGACGCTTGCAACCAAGGCTCCCAATAAGTCAAACAAGTCAAATATGAGGCCCCACTTGCGTTGATTTGGGTGCACCGCGATGAGATTTGGCTTGATTTGTGTTTACTCAAGTGGTTGCCAAATCTAGTCAAATGCCATACATATCCCTAACCCTGATAGCCACCCCGCACTTTTTCCATGCCCCACCTTCCTGTTCTGTGCCATACCTCCTTTTTCCATGCCCTCTCTAGCTCTCTGGCTCTCTGGCTCTCTAGCTCTCTGGCTCTCTAGCTCTCTGGCTCTCTGGCTCTCTGGCTCTCTGGCTCAATGGACTCGCAATGGCTGAATCGCTTAAAAATGCAATAAAATCGAGAGTGGCCAGGTTTTTTTTCTGACTAAGCAATTGCTTACATAATCCCAGATCGCCTACGCCCTGCCCAGACCTCCGCACGAGTTCTTGGAGGTTGGTGCCAGCCAGCGCTTCCAACTGCGTTGCAACGCTTGGGCGGCCACGGCGTAACACCTTCATAAGCGCAGACTGGCCCACAGAGGCCTCAGATGGATCCGTATGCATGGCTGCGGCACTTGCTGGCTCGCTGGGATGGCCCGGGTAAAGTCGCGATACGACGTATTTTGCATGCCAAGCCCAGAGTGTGGGAAAAAACAGGGCAGTTGTCAGTGGCTGTGGTGGCTGGGCTGGGCTGGGCTGGGCGGCATCCTGCGAAGCACTGACCAATATGCGGTCTTGGCAAATATTTGCAAGTAAACAAGTCAAATCCTGGGCCGTATTTGCTTGCGAAGAGGGCCGATTTGCGTTGATTTGATTTGATTTGCGTTGAGTAGATTTGACTTGTTGGGAGCCTTGCTTGCAACTCCAACCTCGCGCGCAACGGAGACCACGTATTGGGGCTCACTCCAATATATTTACTTACTTCAATTACTGCTACCCCGAGCCGCTCCCCTCTCTTTCCTGCTGGAGGTTCATCCACGCTCGAGCGGTCGTCCTTGGCCGGCCTCTGCGGGTTGGTGGCATTCTCGGTAACGGATTGGATGCCCGGGCACTCTGGACACGGTTCTCGAGCGGTCCGTAAACCTCAGCGCCAGGGTGAGAGGCTGGACTGTGAGCACCGGGGCAAGCAATATCCTGCCGTCCCCAGAGTTGCGTCCAGTGGTCAGCTCGCGAGTTTTGCGCGGTTCCTTCAGCTCGGACACTCGGACGGCAGCGGTTTCCCCTCCCCCAGCGTTGTATCCAACCATCTCACCTCACTGTGTAACTGTGAATGTACACAGCGCTGCCAGCTCTGCCCCGGATTCTGTTGTTAACCGATCCTTTGATCTGGGTGCGGCCCCGCATTTGCCCATTGCCGAGTCTGGGACCGATGCCGCCTGTCCACCGTCTCCTTGCTGGTCGGGATTCCTGTTCAATCAGGCCTCGTTTAAAAATAGCGTTGAGTTGATGTTCCATGCATCCCCTGGGTTTCCCAGCTTGGCATTGACTGTTCCAGGTCCGAGTCACCCGTCCCCGAAGAAGACTCTGTCCTTTGACAAGTGTTGACGAAGACGGAACTTGTTTCAAACCTCTTCACATACTCCCGAGTGCGCTTCGTTGTCGTGGGAATAAATGGCTGGTCAACCTTCCACGGTCCACTCTCCTCAGGACATACCACCCTTCCCCCTGAGGGTCACGAATTGTGTGAGCCGACTGAACCTGACTGTTCTCTGCGGCGAGTTGACGGTGTCCTCTGAGGCACGGACACGGCTCAGCCCGAGCCATGTAGCATCGTCAGTGTCACGAGCTGCACTTCGTCGGTAAGACGCTGCATGCCGACGTTCTCAGTGAAGCATGTTCAAGGCAACCATCATTTATTTCTTGAACCACTCCGTGGTGCTAGCCAGACGGCACTCTTGCCGCTACTCTTACTTGCAGAAGGATGGGGGCAAGCGCCGAAGGGCCTCGCCCGAAGCAATATGCGGTCCATGACCTGACCAGGCAGGCGGCGATGGGGCGATGGTCGAGGAGCGACTATTCCAAAGGGTGGGAAACGCACATAAAAGCTGAAGCAGCCTGACCCTCAGACGCTGGTCTGTCGGCCTCGAGTGAGAACTCAGCGACCAATACACTACTTGTTCTGCGGAGACTCCATCCCTCGCAATATGAAGCTCGTTGTTGTCCTCGCTCACCTTCTGGGCCTCGCCGTGGCACTCGAGTCGACGGGGCTCGAGCGTCGGGCGAGACATCCGCACAAGCGGACCTCCAGGCCCAAGAAATACTCTGGGGCCGCGGCAATGCGAGCGCCCAACAAGCCCCCCAACTGCCCGAACGAGTACAGAACCTCGCTCGGCAAGCCTTCACAGCACCGGGCCAAAGCGGCGCTCAAGCAGGTGCCAGCTGACTTGATCGACCCTGACGTGCAGCGGCGCCGCGAGAGTTTCAAGGCCATGCAGAGGCTGCGCAGTCAGGCCCAGGCCAGCGACTTCTATGAGTGCACGAACCCGGTAAGCCGCACTCCTCCTCCTTGCAAGACTCTGGCCTGCAATTGACAACCCCCATAGAGCCAAGTCCCGTCCATTGCCGACTGCGACGTCGTTGTGGAGCAGGTCTTGTCCACCAGCGACGAGCTCGTCGTCACGGCGAACTCGTGCCTCACCTTCTCGTACAACACCTGCCAGGCCTTTTTCTGCTCGCTCTGCGAGACGCTGATCACCACGACCGACTTCATCGGCAACGAGCTCGACACCACCGAGGCGCTTTGCTTGCAGAACGGACAGGCCGGCACCATCGTGGGCGAGGACGCGCCCCAGTGGGATGCCGGCTTCACCTACGAAGGGCAGCCCCTGCCGACGTATGACGTGTGTTGAGCCGTGGCCTCTGCTGCTGCTGCATCGCCGCGGTGCGTTGACTGGGTAGCTGCTCCACCGAGAGCAGGCGGACGAACTGTCAGAGCGATGGCACGTCCTGTCATGCAAGGTGTATCAGCCTGGTGTGGTGTTGTCTGTCTTGGTTTCATAGTGGTGCGCGTTTCTCAAGCAGTTTCTGCTCTCGCGTAGTGAGGATCCGGGTATATGGGAAGACAGCGGTGTTTCCTCTGTACAGGCAAGTCAAGCCGCGCCAGTCCACTTGTCGTCCCTTCGTTGAGGCAGCTGGTCGCAAACGAGACGAGTGTTGGGAGAACCACAGAGCTTGTGCCTTGCTGGTAAACACTGCGAAGCTTCCTCGACCTGCTGGACAAGTGTGAGTCGATGAGTCCCAGACTACCTGCGCAGCCTTAAAGACCAACGTAAAACTGTCTTTTTTGTGTGTCACTTTAGTTGTGCCACTTTAGTTTGACACAGATCGCTGAGTGCACTCAGCCGTTTTGCGCCTTCTGTTCCCGTTATACGGCCGCTAGATCTAACCACTGGCTTGAATGCCTGGCTACTTATCTCCACAATTCTCAGGATCCCTTAAATGCTGGTGTTCTGAACGGACGGATGGTGGCTGTAGCCTGTGTTCGGTGAATTCGGTGTAAATTGCACCGAAAACGGTGGCCCAGAACTCCTCCGGCCCACCGCGCCGACTGTGAAACAAGACAATCGCGAAAAACATCAACAGTGTTCGCACCCCTGAATGCCGGCGCTCGGGTGGGGTTTGATATGCCAGTTTTATGTTTCTCACTTGATCTCACGATGGACAGCTACCGGGGTTCATTCTGAGGTGCACGCAGACGATGAATGCCAATCCGCACAAAGCCTGATGGCTCGCCCCCCACTTCTCTTCTGGAAAACTCTACCCGGTAACTTCACGGGACACTACTGGAGGAGGTAGTGTCAGGCGAGACGAGGCTCCAGATTGAGCCAAGCCCGGCGCCTTCTGGAGGTCAGCTGACCTCAACATCTTGCGTCGCTTGGATCTATTGATCTCCTGATACAGTTGGTAGGGAAGAGACACAGCAATGTGTACCTAGGTAGTTGCACTAGCCCCCAAAGCTAACATCAATCCATTGGACAATCCAAGCTTATGAGTCGCGGAGCTGAAGAGCGGGCCGGGTTGCCAGGGACAGGTGTCCAGCCGTCACAAACCCTCCCACAGTCCAAAACCGAGGTTGTCGTGTGAGGAAGCTGCGTTTTTGCTGGTCACCTGAGACATGCAGGGGACGCGATTGCCGACGCCTTCCCGTCGGTAACTAGCGGAAGTCTGCTGGCAGATGGACGTCGCTGCTGGCGGGGCCTTCCGATTTCAGCCGGCATTGCGAGGCGAGCGGCCCTGTGGGGGGCACGGGGGGCCAGCCGTCTCACGCAGAAGCGCACAAGCGTTCCAGGTTTCTTTGACACACCGTTTGGTGGCTCACTGTACACTAGAGCGGCAAGTGCCACAGCAATCGACCCATCTGTCCACGATCTGAGAAAACGAGATGGCGCCTGCAGGTGCATTCGCGGGTCACTGGATGGAAGAACCCATGAGCCCGGAAGGAGGAAAAGCCCCCACTTTCCTGCTGTGCTTCGGGTCCATCCGGGCCGGGAACTGTGGGCCCGGCCCACGGCGATGGGCCCAGGAGCTGTTGGCCCATCGGATGCTAAAATTGCGGAGCCAGGGCCCTCGGGTGGCAGGGGCACCGTATCATCCCTTTGGCCTTGGCCCGCCAAATTCCGATCGGGTGTGCATCATGGAACCAGAGCTGCCGTTCTGGCGGTCTCGTGCAGCACGGGGCTTTGCTGGCCAGAATCGTGCTTGTTGAACTCTGCTCGTCTCCTCCTTCCTCTCTTCCAGCCCTACGTTTTCTCTGTTTACTTCTTTGTTTTTACCACAAATTGTCTTCCGTTCCGCTGTCACCTGCGTGCGCCGAGCACGAACACCGGGCGGGACAGTGACGTCGCTCCCGACAGCCGGGGAAGCGGCCCTGCCTGCTCACGCGATCAACCTCTGCGGCCAAGTTATCTTCACGCCGGCACCCGAGACTCTCCCTGCTCCTGGGACCCAATTACAGCTACTACATGTCTCGACCGTCTTCGCCGCACCCGTTTTTCTCCAAGATCGCTGCTGCAGCGACTGTCGCTGTCCCTCCTCCGTCCAGATGGCTCCCAAGATGAACGGGTTTGGCATTATGCCCGAGGACACCCGCATCTGCGTTGTCATGGTCGGTCTTCCCGCCCGGGGCAAGAGCTACATCGCGCAGAAAGGTACGTCGCGCTGCCCGTTGTGCCGCCGCCTTGGCTGGCCTCCATCCCCGGACGCCTTGCTAACAAAAGCCTCGCTGTTGCCAGCCCAGCGGTACCTGAATTGGCTCTCCATCCCGGCCGAGACCTTCAACGTCGGCAATTACCGTCGCCACGACGCACCCCATCCATCGGCCGACTTCTTCGACACAAACAATGTCGAGGGCGAGCGCAAGCGTCGCGCGGCCGCCGAGGCTGCCGTCTCAGACATGCTCAAGTGGTTCAAGAGCGGCGGTGTTGTGGGCATCTTGGATGCGACCAACAGCACCAAGGAGCGCCGGAAGTGGGTGCTCGAACGGGTCGCAAGCGAAGGCATCGAGGTCCTCTTCGTCGAGTCTAAGTGCGACAACGAGGAGCTGATCATGGCCAACATCCGCGACGTGAAGACCACCTCTCCCGACTACGTCGGCCAGGATCCCGAGAAGGCGGCCCAGGACTTCCGCGAGCGCATCCGCCACTACGAGAAGGTCTACAAGTCAATCAACGAAGATGGCGATGAGGACCACCTGACGTATCTTAAGATCATGAACGTCGGCAAGAAGGTCTTCATCAACCGCATTCAGAACTACCTGCAAAGCCGCATCGTTTACTTTCTGATGAACCTGCACATCCGCCCACGCTCTGTCTGGCTGTCTCGCGTAAGCTACCCCTTTTAAGCCGACGGAACCCGTCAGTTATTCCAACGAAAAAAGGAAGAGGAAAAAAAAAAAAAAGGCTAACATTCTTTCAGCATGGCGAATCGGCGCTGAATCTGGAAGGCCGCATCGGCGGCGATGCAGAGCTGTCCCATCGTGGTGAAGAGTACGCGCGTAAGCTTCCCGAGCTGGTTCGCGAGTCCGTTGGTGTAAGTGGCTGCTTATTGTTCCCACATCCCTGTTCACTACCTGGGGAGCCACGCCGGCACAACGCATTGCCCTGGTCCTGCTTTGACGTGCCATTGTGTGCCGTCCGCTTGCAGGTGGCCTTGCATGGACCCGATCAGGCTAACTGGTGGCACAGAGCGACCGGCCCTTGACCGTTTGGACCTCAACTCTGAAGCGGACCATTGCCACGGCCCGCCACCTGCCAAAACATTACAACCAACTCCAATGGAAGGCCCTCGACGAGCTCGACGCCGGCGTGTGCGATGGCATGACGTACCAGGAAATCGCAGACCAATACCCCGAGGACTTCCAGGCGCGCGACGAGGACAAGTACAACTACCGCTACCGGGGCGGCGAAAGCTACCGCGACGTGGTCATCCGCCTCGAGCCCATCATCATGGAGCTCGAGCGCAGCGAGGACATCCTCATCATCTCGCACCAGGCCGTCATCCGCTGCATCTACGCCTACTTCATGCAGAAGACCCAGGAGGAGAGCCCCTGGGTGCCCGTGCCGCTGCACACCCTGATGAAGCTGACGCCCCGCGCCTACGGCACCGAGCTGCAGACCTACCGCGCCAACATCAAGGCCGTCAGCACCTGGCGCGGCAAGGGCAGCACCGCCAAGCACGAGGATCCTGTCCCGGAGGGCGGCATTTGACCGCCGTCGCAACCGCGTACTCTCATTGCATCAATCGTCTTTTTTTTCATTTTTTATGGATGCTTTAGCGGTGGATTTGCATCATTATTACCCCATCAGGCGTGTTACGCATCAGGAACTGGTATGGCATGGCAAACATTGCAGGGTATGATTTGGAGTTTTCGGTATTCGGTACCTACATGCTGGCGCCAGGCGGGGGAGTGTTGTTGACAACCAACCCCCGCCATGCTTTTTCACAAGACCAGGCGGTATAAACCCTGGCGGTTGGGTTCTAGATGGGTAAAGGGGAAAAAAAAACAAAAGGGGGGTTCTGCCTGGAGCATCGCTATCAACTCCCAAGTTACGCATTGCATTGGCACTTTGACCGGAACTGCCCCGGGAACGGGGATGTGAGGATTTCATATTTTTATTTGAGGAGGCCGTGTACATACAATACCAGAGGTACTTCTGCGTTTGCAAGACAGCGGCGTGGACTTGACGCATCCTCACAAGTGGAGAAACATATCCTGACTCTCAAAGACTGGCTTGACACTTCCCCTCAGAGCAGTCGAAAGAGTGTAAGCTCATGTCGCATACTAGGCACATCGTGACGCCCCCTACCCGGGCACACTGCGCTCATGGGTCCCCCTGTCAGGCCGGCTGCCGCACGAATATAGACTTTTGTGCGCCTCCCAGTGTGGGAGAGGAGCAGCTCACTCTAAACTACCTACATTCCCTTCTCTGCGTCCTGCATGGCTCCACTCCGCTGCAGCTCTCAGCTCACCAGGCCATCCACGGTCTCCCTATCTCAGCTTCGTAGTCTAGGTCTATGTGTGCACATGTAAGTGGCTCCGCTGAACAGGAATGCTCAACTCGTGTGTTACCCACTCCAGCAGACGCCCGGTCGACTCGGTCTGCTTTGGGGCACAGGTTTTCATTACCTGATCAGAATGTTGTTCATGGTTTTCCAAAACCTTGTGTCCTCGGCTACCGCCTCCTCCAGAAGAAGACCCGGGCTTTGCGCGCGTGTGCTGTGGTTCATGGGTTCGGTAAGCTCCCAGAGTCGCTTCGGATCCGTGGCTATCCTCGGCCGAAACAAGCAGACACCTACTTAGGCAAAGAAGAGAAGCCCTTACTGACTAAGACACAACCTTGCCCTGGAAGCCATAATGGCCAGGGAATCTTCCCTTGTCTGGTGTCTCAGCCAGCCAGGATGTGCCGTTTCATTCGGGCAGGCGGAGCGAGGCGCCCAGGGAACACCAAGTGGAACAACAACGGCAGAGCGGAAGTGCAACTGCAATGTAGATTTCAAATTAAGACTTGATCTGCTTTCCTCCGCTCAACCATGAGCCCACATCAAATGATTATCCCTCCAAACCCGCAACCTTGAACGCGAAATATTTTCCTCAAAAGCACGGCAGTAAAATTACAGACCGCGGCAGCGACAGCAGCCACAGCAGCACAGCAACCGAGCGGCAGAGAACGCGTCAGTAGTGCTGTCGGGGAATGAAGCGCATCTTGGCCCGGCCAACATCGAAGACCACCAAGCTGTTCTGCATAAACGCATCTCCCAAAATGTACGGACCGGTCCCTCCGCTCGAAATGGCGGTCAGGCACAGACCAGTCATCGGATCGACCATGGTGCGGTAAAGCAAGTCGACAGGATTGATGAAGAACTTGATGCCATCTAGAATCACCGCAACCTGAGGGACTATGGCATCGCAAGAGGTGAAGTAGGCGCCATACATCCACATGTAGACAGCAGGCGGCTCAAATGCAGCGTTGATGGCGTCTGCGAGACCTGAAAGCAGGAAAGCGCCCTTCGTCAGCATGCTGGATATGACGATGGGCTCAAGGCCGAAAACAGAGCCGGCAGACAGCAAGTACTCACTCGGGGGAAGATAGTTGAGCGTCGTCCCGCTGTCAACAATGTACGGAATCTTCTTGGTATTCGTCGTCTGGTCGAAATACCAGCCATCCGGGATAACCGAGTAGAAAGAGTACTGTGTGGAGCTTGAAGGAATGTCGAGCACCGAGGTCTGTCCCAATATTAGATGAGGGTCGCCAATGCTTGGTTCGAGTGGAAAAGGAAAACTCACGATGACCATGTCCATCGTCGCCGTCCTACTTAGATCCAAGCCGGATGCCGGGGCGATCCCGCCGAAAGCAAGCATGCCGCTGGATGCGTTGCGATCAATGGCGATGCTGAAGACCGGGTCTACCAGGCCCTGGTTTATCATGCTGGTGAACAAGGGCGAGTACTCCACTTGGGTGCCGGGCTCGTGGTCCGAGGCATCGCCCAGGTAAGCATTCGTGAGGGCGGGGAACGCCAGCCCCAGGAGTCCGCTGGTGTAATTGTTGCCGTACCAGTACGTGGTGTTCGCCAGGCAGATTTGTTGCCTCTTGACCGTGATGTTGCCGACCGTGACATCGGAGAAGCCCATGGGCCCCGAGACGACCTCTCCGTCGCCGTACTGGATGTACATGTGCATCTCCGGCTTGGTGCGGCCATACTGAAACGTCTCCGGGTAGGCCTCGCCGAAGGCGCACGTCTTCTGGGGGAGCAACTCGCCCGAGTAGTCGACGCAACGGAAATCCTTGTGCACGGCCCACGTGTCGGAGCTTCCCGTGTCAATGAGCAGCGGCAACCGGTGACCGTGGAAGAGCGCCTCGACAGCATACTGAGTCCCGTATGCAGAGGCTGCCGTGATGTTTTCGTAGCCGAACCCGCCAGCGGCGCGCTGGTGGACGCCGAGGATTGCCGCAGCAGACTTGGGATTAAACTTGGTACCGTGGCCGCCATGCACGGCGTGGAGGCGTTCGACATGCTGGCTGGATTTGGCCAGCTTCGCTGATGACCGTGGGTGAGTGGCTTTGGCCATCTTGTAGCTGATGCCCGGGGGTGCTTCCTTGAATGCCTCAACGTGGCCTTGGGTCGCCGAGGCGGCTGCCGCGGCCAGCATGCCGTACAGAACCCACGTGTTCTTCACCATCTTGGGCCGAGAACGGTAGAGAGGGACGTCGGGGACGATTGGGGTAACAAGCAGCCCGTGGCAGCAGACAAAACCCACCGAAACGTTGTTGGGTGCGAAATCGGTGCGCTGCTGGTGTGGCAGAGGATCGGGAGATCGACGAAGAAGGGCGAGGTGCGAGAAATTTAGAGGAAATCGGAGCGACAAATTTTCAAGTCGTGGGAGTTTGGAGGATGGCCCAGAAAGGTGGTGGGAATTTGCTGCCGGGGAATGCCGGGGAGGAAAGGTGAGAAGCCAGCAAGAGGTCAATTTTCAGGCAGAACTTCCAGGTTGTTTGCTGGCGGGTGTGCCTGCCTAACTCGAGGGAAAGTAGTTTTCATCCCGTCATACCGGGAAGCGGAGGGAAGGAACGGTCCTTGATATGTTTGTGCGAAGTAAACTGCAGTGCCCACCACAGCCACTTGCTAGCAAGAGCCCTCATGTCGCGCAGGGCAAGTACGAGGGAACCCACAGCCAGATCTCCGGCGTCACAGGGCAGCGGCAAATCGCAGGAGCCGTACCTGAGGACAAGTACCTTAGGCCAGCAACTTAAGCTCACACAAACTTGGCCACTCGTTCGCCGCTTCTGCTGGGCAAGACGGGTCTTTGGATGGGGTCGGTAATGACAGTCGCCAACTGGGCTGGAGCCGTCGATAGGCAAGACGGCATGGCTTGGAGTTTGCCATGCTGTCCAGTGCTTTCCAGACATGGGCCTCACGGGAACAAACAGAAAGTGTCATTATCAATGACCTGGCACCCGACAGATGTCACCAAGGTCATCATGCTGCCGAGCACCAGCGAGGAAATCTCAAGTCGCACGATAATTTCTTGTGCTTCGCTCTGGTCTGGCCAGGCCTAATTGAACCCAACCTGAGCTCATTGCAGCGCCTTCGAGTTGCCAGCTGGTAGCGCCTCCTTTGTGTGCTGGAATTGATGGTCTCTGCCGTATTCCCCTTCCAGAGACCGGTTCAGACATGGGGCAAAGTTCAGCCCCTTGAAATCTAAAGGTGCTGGTATTATGAGAAGCGTGTGCAAGGGCCCGTCGACGGCCGTTTGGGGCTGCGTCAAGTAGCACAACGGACGTACTCTCGGGTTGTCAAGATGCATTACTAAATGAGGCATCGTTGCACAGCCTGTGTTCTGGTTTCGACTACATTGTCCCAGATTCCTTTATGGCTACTGCCAATTGATGATCACGACCTGGCACCTGTCGGGCTAGAAGTGAGGGCTAGTATAGACTTGGACAATGAAGTGGTTACAGGCTCAAATGACTTGCAATGGAGAAGCAAGTATTTCGGTTTAGTGCGGACTGTTCCTGGGGGTCCTAAAGCCGGGATTTCATGCGGAGAGTACTCCTAGTAATGTGTAACTCCTAAGCTCCCGACCGTCCCCCCCAAAACCGTGATGCGCTCCAAGCGAAAGTGCGGGTGCAGAACCCAAATTTGACAAAGGGTAAAGGACGGAATGCTTTCGGGTAACAGAGTGCTGTTGAGCAATATTCAATCGATGTGTGCTGCATGCAGCCTTCCGAGACGTGCTAAGCATCTGCAACTCCTTACACTCGATCGATTAACTTGGCCCAGCGGAAAGAGTCAGTGTCGCACATCCACGTCTTCTACTGCCTTACGTTCGATACTCGAACTAGATGGCGCTAAGGAGATCCAGGTTCAGGTCCTGAATTCCCCGGACACAACACATGATAAGGGAAACATCAGAGCTTTTTCATGCCTGAAGGGACAGACTTGGCTGCCTGTCAAAGGGAAGACCTGACGAAGTGCTGGAGCCTGTTTTGGGATTGAGATTTTACAGTTTTCCAGGCTGGAAACCCAAGTTCATCAGAGCTAACCCCAATGATATACATAGCACATATAGGACGTAGACATTGCATTTTACCTTGACCTGTTGTTCAAGGTTGCTGAGTACAGCTCACTCTGGGCAAGTTCCGAATATTGCTGTTGGTTCCCTTAGCGAGAGTCTGATTCACCTGGGCGAGGCCAGCATTGGTGGGCAATGCGATAAGCTTAACCGACTGTTATCGACTGGCACAATCACGTGCCTCCTTTAAGCGCAAAAAGTGGACTAACACCACCTGTGAAAGCCCATTGCATGAAAATGCCAAGCAAGGCCTGCTCCACTGCAAATCGATCGCAACTCTCCGCTTTGCGCCGCAAAAATGGGCCTTCACTGAAGCAATTCAACCTCAGCGAGCGCACCATCTTCGAGTGCTTTTCGCTGTTCAGCTAGTTCCCTTTTGTCGCCGTGACCTTTCGACCGTCACGCAGCGCGCTAGCGTATCCGCCGTGCTTCACGCGTCTTTCGCGCCCTTGCATAAATAACCCAGGTTGGTGTTGGTTCCCTGCATGCCCTGTCTCGCGGCTTAGCCCTCGATCTCGACCTTGCAGCTGCCCCATTCCTCCTTTGTGCGTCTGCGCCTGTCGCGACAACAATGAGTGGCGATCAACTCGGTCTCTATGCGAGTTTCTGCCCATAGCGCTCACTGTCGTGATAGATAGGATTAGGTCTCTGCTTTTCGCTGCCTCTACACCCGTGCCTGCCTCTTGCGGCTGGCCTCGTTTCGCCACAGCTGCCTCGCAGGCCCTCGAACACCGTTACACAATTCACAAGCAGAACCTGCAAGCTCGCGTGTTCGAGACACCATGGCTGGCACGACACCCGACATCACCTCCATCCTCAAGATGCTCGGCGGTAAGCACCAGCCGACCTGGCGATACCCGGGGGAGCGAGTGGTGGGCTAATGTCGAGCAACAGATACTGCGCAGCGACCGGCGGCTGCGACTCCGACGCAGGGCCATTCGGGCGTCTCCCAGCCGCATTTGCCCTCGGGATACGCACCTCCGACGCAGAACCCTTACCAACCGCCGCCCGCATCATACCAAGCGCATCCTTCTGCCTATGCATATCCGCAGCCGTCATCGACCGGGAACATCGATCTTAGCACCATTCGCCCAGTCGACTCGGGCACAGTACCGACCAATCTTAACGACGCCATTGCCCGAATGAAGGCGTTTGCCGAAGAACGGGGGATCACACCGTACGACCGATACGCTGCAGCCTACCCTGATGCGCGCGAAGCCGACTCGAGGCCCTATCAGCGTCCCAGATCCAAGAGCCCCCGAGGCCGGGAGTCTTATCGCGACAATTTCAACCCGTACCGCGACGAGAGGCGGGCCGACCACGCACAAGGCCGCGACTATGGCCGCGAGCGCTCCTACTCTCCCGGCAGGGGCCGCCAGGGCTTTTCGCCGCGTGGCGCGCACAGTGGAGGCCGCGAGCGTGACCGGTCCCCGCTGCGGGCCAAGGACGACAATTCCGAGATGATGGAGATTGAGGCGAGCCTTGTCGGGCTCATCATCGGCCGCCAGGGCGAGAACCTGCGGCGTGTCGAAGGCGAGAGTCGCTGCCGTGTGCAGTTCATCCCACCTACCGGCCAGAACGACCAGTACCGCCTCTGCAGGATCACCGGCCCCCGCCCACAGCGCGAAGAGGCCAAGGAGATGATCAACCGCATCATTCGCGATAGCGGCTTGCGGGGCGGTCCAGATCGCGGCCGTGATGGCGGGCGAGGGCCTGTGCCTCCGGTCCCCAAGGACGGCGAGGACAGCCTGCAGATCATGGTCCCTGATAGAACCGTGGGCCTGATCATTGGCCGTGGTGGGGAGACGATCCGTGACCTCCAGGAGCGGAGTGGCTGCCACATCAACATCGTCAGCGAGAACAAGAGCGTGAACGGCCTTCGTCCCGTCAACCTCATCGGCCCCCCCGCTGCTGCTCGCCATGCCAAGGAGTTGATTCTGGAGATTGTGGATAGCGACAGCAGGAACGGTAACAACCCCGCGATTGCGCGTGGTGGTCGCGGTGACAACTACGGCGGCGGAGGACCCGACAAGGTCAACGATTCCATATACGTGCCCTCGGATGCCGTAGGGATGATTATCGGCAAAGGTGGGGAGACGATCCGCGAAATGCAGAACATGACCGGATGCAAGATCAACGTGCTGCAGCCGTCGGGACCTGGCGAAGTGGAGCGCGAGATCGAGCTGGTCGGCTCCCGGGACGCGATCGCCCAAGCGAAGCGCGCCATTGAGGACAAGGTTGATGCCGCGGTATGATTGCCCCTGGTTTGGTCGAGGCACCCCCGTTGGCAACGCCCGTGCTAATCAGCATGCAGAGGCAGAAGTCTGCTGGCGGCGGACGTGGCCGTGGCCAGCACCGTGATTATGACAACCCCAACTACGGTCAACCTTCTGACACCCGCAGCGTCGCTCCGAGCGTGCCATCGGGGTCCGCGGCCCCAGCTGCTGCCGGCACCGCCAATCAAGCGGATCCATACGCCATATGTGAGTGTGCCCCGGGGTGTTGTCTGAGGTGGCCGGTGAGAGTAACTTACTAACTTGGCGTTGCCAGACGGAGGCTACGAAAACTACCTTGCTCTCTGGTGGCAATCCCAGCTTGCTGCCCAACAGGCTCAGGGCCAGGGAGGCGCCAGCCAGGCCCCTGGGACCTCGTAAAGTCGCCATTGCTCCCAGATTTCGCTGACGCGCTTGATGTTGACCCGCCCAAGCAAGCCGTTGAATGCGCCTTGAGCATGCCGTCGCCATTCCTCGATGCTGCCCTTGACCCTTGCGTCCGGAAGGAAGTGTGTGACGGCAAACTCAGTAACCCTGGGGCTAGGGGATTCCATTCTGCGCTCCCGTCCGGTCTATCCAACCTGCAGCCTCCAGCATCCCACACGACCGGGCTTGTTATATGACTGTACCAGTACCCGCTCTCATGCTTTTCCTTTTCTTTTTCGGTTTTCGGCTCTCTTGGGTGGATTTGCGACGTCTGCCTTGGACCTCTTCGACCCCATTTGCAACATCGCCAATCGTCGGTTTGGCGTTTTGGATCCCGGCATCTTGCGGCAACCCAAAGATAGAGATGCATGTCCATCCCACGGCACAGCTGCGCGACAAAAGCGCAAGGAAAACAAACGACCAGCCAACAGGAGGCCTACAACCCAGCTGGCTGATACTTGCTCGGATACCGCTGACTGCACATGTGCCTCGCCATCCCGAGGCACTGGGGAACAGAAGGTGGGCTTTGCCTTGCTTGATGCTGTTAATGGCGTGGCTCAACCCTCTGGGACGTCTACCCCGCCCGCCTGCTGCCGTCTGGCCGGATTGCTCTTGCATCGCCTGTTGCCAAGGTCTCATCGCTTGCCAAGGTCTCGTCGCTTGCCAAGGTCTCATCGCTTGCACCTGCTCTCTGAAGCTTTGATGAGGATGCCGTCTTGCCGCGCCTTCGCACGACCATGGGACTCGTTGCAGCCGCGTTGCTGGATTTTACGTCTCCTCAGTGACTGGCATGGCGTGCGCTCGGTATGACATGAGCCCTTCAGAATCAGCTCCCGAAAGGGGTGAGCACTGACATTGACCGAGGTGTTCTTTCACCGGTAGCTGCGCCGGAACCAATGATTGCCTGCACATTGTCGGGCTCCTGCATCTGGTCGACATGATGCAATGAACATCAGTTCTCGGCCTCCATGCACGTTTTCTGCTCCCCCGGCTGCCGTCGGCCCTCTTTTGTGGCTAGCTACGGCCTGCCCGGTGACTGGGATGAGCCGATGGGGTAGCTCTGGTTGCAGTTTTACGTTAGGCCGAACATGAGGCAGGAATGATCGTATCCTGGTTTTCTTTGCGTGCGCTGTTGGTGGTGACTTGGAGTTCGCTCATCTTCCCTTATTGCTTGGGCTTCTGCGACCGCCCTGGTGAATTATTGATGTCTTAGGTGGCTACCTACGTTCTTGACGGGATACTGAGTATGCTCCGTTCACCGCTGTACACTGCCGCTCACTCCAACCTTTAAAAGCTCACATTGTTAGTCCAGGCTCCAGACAGCCAAGGGGTGCGGTGCCGGCTCAACAACTGCATTTTGTTGAACAGAATCTTGTTGAACAGCCCTGACAATGGCTGGCAAACCCCAAGAGACAGTGCAGTGGGCGAAGCTAACAATTGCCCAGCCCGGAAATGCCTCGGCTCAACAGCACATGCCGGCCAATTTCGAATCAGCTACCCCTCCCCCGCAGCCATGCTCGCTGCCCTCATTGCAAAGAAGTGAGGTATCCATCTGGCGGTGATGCCCCTCGTTTACTGTACCCAGCTAGGATAATTCCCCAACCCGTGTGGTAAAAGGGTCTTGACCAGCTCGAACGTCCATCGTAGTCCGAACATGTCAGCGGCTCAGCTCATGGTGCGCGCATGGAAATTCGTTCCACCACAGCAGTGAATCTCCAACGGGTTCATCAATTCCACAGCCACCCACGATATGGCAGCTTCATTTCCGCTTATCTCTTACGTCTTCGTAGTCGCCTACATTGGACATCTTTTCCTCCAACAGGATTGCTGTCCGCGGTATCTGTAGCTTCGTCTTGTTTAGGGCGCTGGTCAGGGGTCAGCATCCGTTGTGAGAAGGATCGAAGTGGGTCACTCACGGCTCCACACGGGGTTATAGCTAAAGAGGTCCCGCCAAGCCTAATTTCTAGCCCCTGTCAACGCCACCCCCCCACCACAACTCGATGTACTATAGCAGTACTAGCAAGGGGTCTTCGCGTATATTCCAGGGTATAGCGCGCTTAAAGGTAGGTAATAGCGCGTTTACGCTATAGGCTAGCTATAGGCTATCGCCGTATCTACGCTATATTAGTTAAGTCCGTGTAGTAGGTGATATAACCTACCTTAGAGCTACTACTATCTTACTATATAAGAATAAATTATATATAAAGGCTATAGCTAGGCTAGGGAAGTATAAGACTATATTTGACCTAGGTAGAGCCTAGCTAGCTACTAGGCAATAGTGGAAACGTATTAAAATAAAAGAATTGAACTTAAGTATTTGCTTTACCTTTATCTTTACCCTTATCCTTACTACCCTTCCTACCCTAAATTTCCCTATACTATACTAATTAGCTACTAGCTAACTATAAAATAGAGGTATAGTATACTTATAATATTCTATTTAATATTTATAAAGTGCCTATATATCTAAGTCAAGGCTTTAATATATCGCTTAGCCTTCTTTAGAGCATCTTAAGCTAGCTAGGCTAACTCTTTAGTAGTAATAGCTAGCCGTTTAATAGCTATAGCCTAGCGCTCTGCCACTAGAACGACTCTCTCCTCAATATTCTACTAGGGCTTAGCCCTAGCGAGCAAGAGGTAAGCCGTAGAGGCGATAGGAGCGCTAGATATAGGTATACCAACGTTGGCTAGGGGTAGGGTAGCGACGGTCTCCTTATATATTATATCTTTTAATGCTAGTTAGTTAGATATAAATATAAGGTAGCTATAGAGCTATATAACTTACAAATAGTTGTAACTAAATACCTACTCTACGCCTTAAGGTCAGTAGGTAGAGGCTTGTCCTTATCGACTTTAAGAACTTATTTATACTATTTAATAATCTTTAGCTAAATTATAGAAGGTAGCTACTAGTAGCTTATTAACATTAGACTAGTAGTCATTTATTAGTTAATATTACTTATAAAAATATAGGACTTAGTATAGCTTTATTTAGTATACTCCTAGTATATATTGCCTAGATCTATATACTAGTTAGCGAATATAAACCTAATATATTAAAAAATATAATACTATACTTACTCTCTTAGAAGTAGTAGGCCTATATATCCCTATTATAGATATATATAATATAGACTATATATAGTACTACCTACACTTTACTATAGTTAAGCTCCTCCTTTTTCTTCTTCTTCGCCTACCTAACGTTAGCTAGCTACTAACTAGCATCTAAACAACATTCTTTACTAAAGACTTTATACTTAAGGACCTAGCTAGGCGCTTCCAAAGGTTATTAGGTATAACCGGCTTAGACTTACCTTTATTAGTAGAGGTAGTAGGGGTAGCAGGGGAGACGGCTAGGGTAGGGGAGGCGGGGGGAGTAGGGAAGGCTAGCTACTTACTAGTAGCGTTCTTACTACTAGTACTAGTATTAATAGTAGTAGTAGGTATAAGGCGTATATAGGAGCGCTACTACTACTAGCTAGGGGCGATAGAGGCTAGGGGAGTAAGAGGAGCTAGCTACTTACTAGTAACGTCCTTACTACTAGTACTAGTATTAATAGTAGTAGTAGGCGTAAAACGTATAGAATAGGCGTAGGAGCACTACTACTATTAGCTAAAGGCAGTAGAAGGGGCGGTAGCTAGGGTAGAGAGGGTAGCGAGAGCTAGCTACTCGCTAGCAACGCCTTCGTTAGTAGTAGTAGTAGTAGTAGTAGTAGTAGTAGGTATAGGGCGTATAAGGCGTATAGGGTAGGGCCAAAGGCGCTACTGCTACTGGTTAGGGGTAGTAGAAGGGTCGGTGGTAGGGGCTAGGAAGGCGGTAGGAGCTAGCTACTTGCTAGCAATAGGAGTATCGTTGTTAGCGGTAGCGAGGGGGTTATTCTCTTTATATAGCTCTATATCGTTATATTTAAAGTTGCTATATAACTCAATTAGCTATTGCCAATTATAACACTACCGCTACTACTGTAATTTTAACCGATTTTTCGACTTAACCGACTTATAGAGTATATAAAAAGTATAGATTAAAGCTATAATATAGCTAATTAGCTTCCTAGTAATAGCAACGATAGAAATAGCTTTAAATCAACTTATATAACGATAGTACATATAGGCAAATAGGCAGCAACGGCTATAGCTATAAGGTTAGAAGAAGGAAAGGAAGAAGAAGTAGATAGAGAGCTCTAGGGCAATAGAAAAAGGTATAGCCTATATACCTATATAGTTCTTAAAAAATCGAAAGTTTTAATATCAACTATATAGAGTAAACATTGTTTATTTTTTAGAATAATTATCTAACTACAAAGTATCTAGACCAATAGTAAAAAAGTAGTTAGCTAGTACCTCCTCTATACTTATATTCTTTCTCTAGTTTCTTTATAAAGCTAAGCTTAGAGGTTAGGATAAAATTTCTATTTATCTACGATTTTATATAGTATTGAGCCCCCTTTTAGAAACTTTGATCAACTCTATAAAGTTTGGCTAAGGGCTAAGACTTAGACTACTAGCAACACTTACTATATCTTAGTATTATAGAAACTTCTTTCTAAGTATACTAATTGGCTAGGAACTAAGCAACTTACTTATAGTCTAGTAGCTAGCTAGCTACTAATCCTCTAACTTCTAGCTATCAATTATTATAAAGTTCTTTAAAGTTGAAAGTAGTATTAGAGATATAAAGTAGTATAGTCTAGTAGCTAGCTAGCATTCAACTAGAGAACTATATATTGCTACTTATTACTAAGATATAAATAAAGAAATATCTAACCTCTAAACCTATTGTAGATCCTCCTAAACCCTGCCCAACAGCTTCCCTAGAATATAGTCGAGATCTTCTTACAAGCTATATATTGCCTATATATTATCCTAGATCCTATATATCGTAGTTTATAGCAACTATATTAGCTCCTAGACCTATAGGAATAGGTACTATATAACAGAGACCTCGTCTAAGCTAATAAGATCTACTAGCGGTAGAACAACGCTATAGTATATCCTAAACCTCTTCGCTTCTAAGATACTAACTAGCTACTAAAAGTGCTTTAGCTATAACGAGTTCGTTAACAAATGATAATACTAGATATATAAGTAGGGGAGCAACTAGCTTCTAAACCATTTATACCTATAGTAAGGGATACTAATTAGCTCTAGAATTAGGGTATTCTACGAAAGCTAAGCCACTTAATCCGCCTAGTTGACTATATTGTAATAGTCTAGGTTATAGCGTTTATCTAGAGTAGCCCACCTAAGTATAGAGACCTCGACAATAATATTGGTAGTACCCTAAGTAGTTAGCTATAGTAGCTAGATAGCTACTATACCGTTCCGCTACTGCCTATCGTTATACTGTAGACTAGGGAACTAGTCTAGTATAAAAACGCTATTAAAGTCGAGAGGCTTATTAGCATTGAACCGTTTACAAGCTATCGACAACTTATATACAATCAGTGCTTAAGCCTACTTAGGTAGCCTATTGAAGCCCTAGCTATTAAACTGCTCTATATATATAGCTAGAAGTATATAATTAAGACTCTTAAACTTAGCCTAGATCGCTTTATTTCGATAGTCTTATATATAGTAATTAAAGTAAATGATTAAACTAGCAAAGGGGAAGGTGCTAAGCATCTACTACTTTAGTATAAGCTTAGCGTTCTTAACCTTTAAGTACTATCCTTCGACTATATTTGTTGTAGTGATCTAGCAAAGTAGAGGGATCGGGTCTTGTACCTAATACGCCTATAGCCAAATGTTGTTTAGCCAATTGTTCTTTAAATACTGCTTAAGCCTATCGGTACTAGTGTAAGCAATAGTAGCCTTACTAGACTCTATATAGCCTTTTTCTAAACAACGGCTTAGAAGAGTAGCTACTATATAGCTAAGGTACTCCTTGTTAATACTAATCTAGCGCTTCAAAGTCTCTTAGCAATACTTCGTATAAAGGAGATGTTATATATATAGGAGGCTGTACTTATCGTAGCCAAATACCTCTTAGACAACAAATTGTTTGACTACAAAGTCGTCGATAATTATATATTTTAAGAGCCAACCCCTATTAGCTACTCCCCTATACTACTCTAATAGTACACCTAGATATACTACGATACTATTAGTAGTCTACCTCTCTATAAAGAAGTAAGTAGAAGGGAGCTAGTAGCCATTAAAGTCCTAAACTATAATTGTAAATAGGTGCTAACTGCTATAGGCAGTCTTATAAGTAGCATCTATAATTGCTAGTTGGCTATACTTTTTTAGTGTATCTAATAGGTCTCTATATACAAAGACTAACGTAGAGGAGTTCTCGTTGAACATAGTCAGTGCCTTATACTTGTACCGATCACTGTAGGCCAGTAGCTAGGCAACGGCTTCTACGAATTCTACCTTTTTAAAAACCTTATAGGACTATACTTTATAAGTATTACGTTTACTAAGCTTAAAAGACCTATAAAGGTTATAAATCTCCTTAGTTATAATATACTAGCTACTTATACTATAAAGATGTACCCTAGCCTTAGGGGTTTCGATATAGCTATATAGCTAGTATTCTACTACTCTATTACTATATTTAGTAGAAAGGAGGTAGGCGATATACTCTATAATAGTATATAGGCGTTTAATTATCTTAATGTCTTCTATTAAGTGATTATAGCTATAGCGAATTACAATATCAATAGTATTATTATTGTACTAAACCTCGTAGAGAGTATAGCGATATAGCTCTATATTCTATAGCGCCCTATTGCGTTTGCCTTGCCCTTTGGTCTTTTATAGCGTTTTTTAAAGGCGATAGCGAAATATAGTCTTTATTTACTATTGCCTCGAGGTATCTCTCCTACTATAGAAGTATAATACCTAGCGCCATTTGGCTTATTAGGCTATATATAGGAGGGTAAACTCGCCCTCTTTGAACTAGCGTTCCTAGATCTCTATAATGTTATTAGGAATTGCAAGGCCGCTATTTGGCGCCCTAGGCTCTAGTTTAGATAGGCAAATTAAAGATATATACTTATACCTATATCTAGAAGCCAATTCCTCTATTAAGGAACTATCTCCCTTATCGGATAGTACAAAGCTGTCTAGTAGCTAGGTAGAAGCTAGAGCAGGATTTAGAAAGCTGCTCGATTATAACAATTATAGGATTAGAGGCTTTAAGTTAAAAAGGAGCTATAGCAGTACCTACTAAATAGCTAGATCGAGGCTAGGCTCGGTAAATAGATGCTCTAGGACTAGGGAGCTCGCTATAGATATAGTATTAGCAATTTAATACTAATAATCAAATTAGGCATTAGACTAAATAGCACTTATATATTGAAGGGGACCAAGGGCGTTAGTAGGCTATGAATGCTACATTATTTTATTGCTAGCTATATAGCACGTTATTTTATTACTAGCTATATAGTATATCGATTTATTGCTAGCTATATAGTACATCGATTTGTTACTAGCTATATAGCGTATCGATTTATTGCTAACTATATAAAACAAGCTAGTCTATAGTAGGATGCTAGTCTATAGCTAGATTAATGCTTAGCAACCGCTAATAGGTAGGCGGTAAAACAACTTACTTAGTACGTCTTTAGGTTGCTAGCTATATAGTATATCGTTTTATTACTAGCTATATAGTATATCGTTTTACTACTAACTATATAAAGCGAGCTAGTCTATAGCTAGATCAATACTTAGCAACTACTAATTGGCAAATAGTAAAACAACTTACTAAGTATATCTTCTAGTTGCTAGCTATATAGTATAAGTTAATCTATAGTAGAATATTAGTTAGTAGCTAGATAAATGCTTAGCAACTGCTAATATACTAGTAGTAAACCAACTTACTAATAGGATCTATTGGATATAGGCTAAATAGATAGTTCTATAACGATACAACGTTGTAATATAGGTCTAAGCAGAATAGAAGGTTAGTATAGACGCGGATTGGTTGGGGAAACGTAGGTAGGATGTACGCAGATGCAAACCAGCGGCTAGGCAGCCGCTAGCGCGACACGGGCGCAAGGACCACCGCATTGAAATTGTTAAGTAGCGGCAAAAGGAGTTACTTCTAAGCGCGGCGGCCATAGTATCTGTAGGGACATCGGAAATTGGTCTTGGCGGGACCTCTTTAGCCATCAGCCCACACGGACGGATTGTCCGTGCTGACCTTGTCCCTACAGCGGGAGGACACCGGAGTTGGCGGAACGTAGGCAGCGCCGAATACATATCCCGGAGGGCACGCCAGGCCCGCCAGTTCCGGTGGCCTTTGAAGGGCAGAGCAGCTCAGTTGCTTGTGACGGCCGCAGGATGGCGTCAAATGCGAGGACTGCGCCGGCGGCAAAGCCACTGGCCTCCATGGACCGGCTCTCCCCGATTGTCTACGTGTACCGACCGCCAACGGCACCCTCCGCAGCGATCGCCCCGTCCAACCGCGACTCCCAGGGCTCCCCCAAACCTGCCCCAGAGCTCATCATCCTCGCAACGTGGATGGGCGCGCAGGACCGGCACATCGCAAAGTACGTCGCCCAGTACCAAGCGCTGTATCCGACGGCGCCCATCCTGCTGGTGCGCTCCGAGGCCCGGCACTTCCTCCTTCCGCGCGGCTACGGCGGCGGCGGCGCCAGCGAGCTCGCCCCGGCGCTGCCCTTCCTCCGCTCCATCTTCCCCGATCTCGGCAGCACCCCCACCCGCCTCCACTCCTCTCGCACTCCGGACCCGAACAACAAAACAACAACCACATCATCACCGTCGCCCCCACCCCGCCTGCTGATCCACGCCTGGTCCAACGGCGGCGCCACCTCCCTGCACAACCTCCGCCGCGCCCTCTCCTCCTCCTCCTTCTCCTCCTCCTCTACCACCAACACCACCAGCACCACCAGCACCACCCCCCCGCCGCTCCTCCCGCGGCACGTGCTCCTCCTGGACTCGACGCCAGGCACCTTCCGGTACGGCGCGACCTACCGCGCCTTCACGGCGGGGCTGGCCGGCCGCCCGCTGGCGCTGTGCCTGGTCGCGCCGCTGGTGCACGCGCTCTGCCTCGCCTACTGGGTGCAGCACGTGCTGCTGGGGCGCGGGCGGACGGGCCCGCTGGTGGCGGTCGCGCGCGGGCTGAACGGCGACAATGGCGACGGTGGCGGCGGGGGTAGCGGCGACGGCAAGAGCCCGAGGGGCGAGGTGCGCAGGACGTATATCTACGGTCCTGGCGACAAGTTGGTGGATTGGCGGGATGTGGAGGCGCATGCCGATGAGGCGGCCCGGAGGGGGTTTAAGGTCAGGAAGGAGGTGTTTGTTGGGAGCGAGCATGTCGCGCATGCCGTGGTGGATCCGGAGAGGTATTGGCGGGTTGTGAGGGAGACGTGGGAAGGGGTGGGGAGGTGGAGTTGAAGTTCGGACGGGAGGGGACGAGATCGAGCGGATGCGAACACGGTTAGAGTACACTAGATCTTGTTGTGTGTGGCTCAGCCTAGATCTGTGCTTCGACTACACTAGCCAGGGCATGGAGTGTTTGGGAACGCCGCTGTTTAATACCATCATACTCCTGCCGGGGACGCCCTTCAGTTCTGACTGTGGTATAATCCGTACATGATTCTGCCCTCTCAGAAGCCGAGCCCCGTACAGTACCAGCCAGCCGATACTGTTCCGGCCCCGGCGAGACCAATCCCTCCGTCGCCGGCCCTTGCCATTATCCATTATCCTCATTCATAACTCATTTCTGATCATGATCTCGTCATGACAAGTGCCCAAGTGCCCATACATACCCCCGGGATATATCTTCTGCCGCAGAACTGCTCAAGCAAGACAGATAATCTCCCTACCCCTTCCCCGCCGCATGCTGAAACGCCGCCGCTTCCATGAAAAGGCACCTGGCCCTTCGCTGTGCACCGCGCGCCAGCAAGCGGCCTTCTATTCGCAAGTTATTTCTCGGCTCGGTTTGTCGGAGATGTTGGCGTCGTCATGGGCCATGCCGGGCAGATCATGTACCGGCCTGCATCAAGCGCGAGCATTCCTGTGCGGGTGTCGCATATGTTGGTGTGCGAGGATGATGCGGCATCGCAAGCAACGCGATGAACGCAAGAAGTAGTAGATGAGGGAAGGTAGGAAGCCGCTGGGTGATGACATCCGCGCCGATGCACGGGCTGTGCGTAGCGTGGGGCCTCGGGATATCACGATGTCCGCTGCTTCTTGTTCCGGTGTTTCTCTTGGTCCTGGTCAGCCGAGTCCGTCTTGCTCCCGGCCCAGCCCTTGCCGGCAAGCTCGAGGGCGTCTTCCGTACCGCCATCGTAGCCCTCGTCGGCCTCCAGCTCGGCGGCGCAGGCGTCGCACTCCTGGTCGTGCGGCTTCTCGTCCACCACGGCGCCCTCCTTGCACAGGCCGAACACGCCGTTGTTTTTCGCCTCGAGGCAGCTCAGCTCCTGCGTGAGCTCGTCCCACGTGAAGTTGCCGGAGCAGTGCGGGCAGGTCCCCGAGAAGACCACTTTTCGGCACATGGCGAGGGGGCGGGGCGGTGCCCGGCTCAGGAGCCCGGATGGCCCCTCGCGGTCGAGTGGTGGTGGGATGGGGCCGGCCTCGGGAAGCGGAGGTGCGAGAAGAGGGGCTTCCGTGGGGACCAGTCGGAAGCGCCCGTTTTTCCTTGCGGTGGCGTTCACCACAGCGAATGATCCGGAGATGCACAGTGCTTGTCCTCCGTCTGGGCGTCCCAACCCCGGATTGGTGACGGTGGCGCAACGCGGGCTTCTGCTGGGAAAGGGGAAAAGAGAGTTCAGAAACAAACAATGTCAGCAACCCTGCCACACACTAGTGATATCTTTCGAGCGCTGGCGGGGATTCGCAACGGTCCGATTATCTCATCGAGCCCTCCACGTGGCTGACCTTGCCTAGTGCGGGATGTCGAGCGAATTTTGTGGTGGGGTTTGAGTGTATTCCGTACTCCCCCGTGGTGACTTACCTCCACTGTTTGCGCGGCACTGGTTGGTGTGCCTCTCCTCCTCGCGGCGTCCCACCTGATTTTTCCAACGGTCGTCACGAACGGGTGTTTGGTCCCTGCGCCACCGGGAGTAGAGACGACTCGCGGGACCCGGAGTCAACGGCGATGGCGATCAACGAGGGTCGTCTTTCTTTCTGTTTTCTGCGCCCGCTCTGATCTCGCAACGCGCCTAGTGGCCGCAGGATCAAACCAAGTCAAGTACGGCAGCAGAGTGCTGAACGCGTCGGTCGCTTTGGCATTTTTCTATCGGCGGGCTGCAGCGGCGGTCGTCCAGACTCGGACGTCCATCACGGCGCTAGCGGAGTGGCCACCCGCCAATCGGCTGCATCATCGGATGGCAGAGACGCAAGATAGACGGTGCTGGAGCGGCTTGCTCCCCTGCAAGGTTGACGGGGGATGGTGC
Source organism: Thermothielavioides terrestris NRRL 8126 (assembly GCF_000226115.1). Classification (NCBI taxonomy): domain Eukaryota; kingdom Fungi; phylum Ascomycota; class Sordariomycetes; order Sordariales; family Chaetomiaceae; genus Thermothielavioides; species Thermothielavioides terrestris. Next base: position 3,392,037 of record NC_016462.1, read on the forward strand.
GCCTCGTGCATGGCGCTACGGAGGCGTGATGTGGTGCAGCCACGGAGCAGCGAGTCGCGCTTGGACGGCGGGATGGGAGTGGGCCTGGCAGGGCTGCGTCGGCAACTTTGACCAGCGGGGGTTGCGCAGCGGTTGGCTACGGTAACTAAGGTAACGCAGTACCTAGTGTATGTATGTACTTAGTGGAGTACAGTACACTATACAGGTGGAGTCAGACAGGAGAACTTGGAAGCCACCTACCCTTCCAACGGTCGCTGCGCTTCCGCTTCAACCACTGTATGTACATGTACAGCACGGAGGGCGCCAGTTAATGCCGTTTCGACTTCTATATGGCATTCGAACTAAGGTACCTAGGCCAATTTCCGTGTTTTATACGTCGTGCTGTGTTGCGTACACTTCAACACAAGCGGGGGATCGTGAGACTCCTTCCGTTCCACTGGACGAGGGGCCGAGCAACCTTGGAAACCGACTCCATTAAAAACACAAAACAGTTCCATTAGAAAAACAATACAGCAGGGGCGGCCCGTGCGCTCCCGCCAAAACCTTGCAGCGAGCGTCACCACGCACCCTAGCAACCATGTCACCACAAGAATCGCTGCAAATCGACGGTGTTGCTGGTATTGTTGAAGAGGCTGGAAAATGCAGATTTAATGGAAAATGCAGAATCGGCTAAAAAGCTCGAGGATGCACCAACTTACATACTGCCCGCCTTGACCGCCTACTGCGCGCCCTAGCCTCGAAGTCAGCAAGTTATATGACCTAGTCTTATCGATAAGATATCTTATTGATAAGACAACCTCCGATCAACGCCGAATAACTACAGCTTTAAGGGTACTTACCTACCTTCTCCGTCTTTGCAAATGCCCTCTCCTTTGGTAAACAACGTGGCAATTGACCGTTTAGATCTCTCAACAGTTCCTTTCGCGATTCTTGTTGTGATATGTTAGCTAGGGAGCATGATGATGCTCGCTGCAAGGTTTTGGTGGGAGCGCACGGGCCGCCCCTGTGTATTGTTTTTCTAATGAAACTGTATTGTGTTTTTAATGGGGTCGCCTGGAAACCATGTGTTGGCGGGCAATCCCACATTGACTTTGCCAGAAGAAGTAACGTATTCCGCTGTTAGGTAGTGCGGGTAGATTGCCCCACCACGCTAAGGTGGGGTGGTGTTCTGGGCCCTGACTTCAGTGGAAGTTCTGAACTTCCAGGTTTCGCAGTCCATCCACAATCCTCATCCGTTCCTGGTCACTCACATTCCCACATCACAGGTTTCTGATCTTGCACTTGGCATCATCTGCTCTCAGTTTCGCTGCTCTCTGTAGTTGCTCCCATAATAGTACACTTCACATATCTTGCCTGCTTCTCTGTGACGATGCCTCGCTTTCCTCCGCTTTGCGCCTTTCCTCTCTCCGATGCTGTCAGGACCCACTGACGCCGATCACCCCATGATTCAACAACAGCAACGTCGAGAACCCGTAACGCCGACCTTGCATGCCTCAGACCCTGGCACTGTACAAAAAAAAAAAAAAAAAAGTTGGGTATCTCGATGATGGCTACCACTGCATCAAGCGCTGCGTTAGAAGTGCTTCGTGGGCGAGCGGGAGAACTCCCCGCGATCCACGGACCGCGCACGGGAATGGGCGAGGAGCCGGGGCACCCGGTTGTATCGCGCCTCGGGATCCCAAACGCCGTGCTCGCGGATCTGCTGAGCGATGTATTCGGCCGCCCACCCGGCCGGGTCCGTCGGCGGCGCGGGGTCGGCTGCCGGGGAATGGCGCTCTGACGCCGCCGCCTCTTGGGGGGCCGACACTGGCACGGCCCCATTGAGCTCGGCAGCGGGGACGTGCTGGTGATGTTGTTCAGATTCCGGAGCCTGGGCTGCATTTTGGACCGGCTGATGACCGTTCGCGAACGCCAAGGCTTGGGCAGCAGCCTCGACCTGTTGGTAGGCCTGTGCAAGCTCTGGAGCTCGGGTAGTCTCGTGGAACTGTTCGTAGGCTGGCGCGTGCTCCAGGGCTTGATCACTCTGATGAAGCGCTCTCGGGTCTTGGAATGCTGGGTCATACGGCCGTGTTTGGGCGGGCCACGGAGCTGGGCCAGGCTGGAGGACTTCTTGCGAGGGCAGCACACCGTACGCTGGATGGAAACCTGGAGCAGGCACGGGGTGGAACGGTTCCGCGGCTTCCCACGCCTGTTGATGCGGCACTTGGAATCCTGGGCCCGGACCCCAGCCGCCGTGGTTCGAGGGCCCTGGATCCTGATAGCCGTACTGCGGCATAACCGGTGCCCAAGGCTGCATGATGGTCTGCGCCGGTGCTCCTGATGATTCCAGCGTGTCCAGCCTCCTCCAGGTCACCGTATGCATGTGTTCGAGCCGCTCGCATCGCGCCCGGTACTGCCGCATGTTCTGTCGGAGCAGGTAGTTCTCATGCTCGAGGTTTCTCATCCGTCGCTTAAGCGATTGAACCGTCTTTCGCCAAACGATCTCTTGCTCCTGGGATGCTCGAAGACGTTCCTGTGTGCGGCGAAGAAGCTCTTGGGTGGTCTCATTGTCGGCGGACCTGGGCGGCGGCACGCGCAAGTTCCCGTCGCGGGTTTGGGGGCGCAGCCTGTCTCGCTGGGCTTCTCCAACTTCAACAGCGTCCCTGGCGCCGTGCCCTGCTTGGCTGGGGGCGTCTTTTGCTGGGCATACTTTTGCTGCTGGCCGAACTTCGTCTTCCCTAGCGAGCCGAGCATTATCTGCGCGCTGGGAGGTTGCCACTTCCGCTCCGTTAGCAAGCGCGGTCTCCTTAGGAAGTTCAGTCTCCGCCGGGACGCCGTCATGTCCTCCACGACCATGGCGGCTGGACGATTCCCTGCTCTCCGAGGGATTGAGTGGTTGCACGGGATGCGTTACCGCGGCAGCGGTCTCAGCCACCTGTTCCTGCGCTTGTGTGCTTGTGGTAGCAGCTTGGGCCTTCTGGATAATAGGGGGACTCGCAGGTTGCTGCAACACCTGGGCAGGTCGAGCGAAAGCACCCTGGCGAGCCTCCTCGGCGCGACTGCCCTCCCCAGCGTGGAGGTCCGCTTCCGGACGGCGGGCCTCCGCAGTGCGACGGGCCTCCAGAGCATGGCGGTTATCCGCAACCTGGCGAATCTCTCCAGCGCTCGGGGGTGCTTCAGCGAGGCGAGGCTCCTCAACTTGCGCGCTATGGTCGGCCTCTTCAGCGGGGCGAGCTTGTGCGGGAGGACGGATCTGTTGAGCGTCGCTGGCTTCAGCCCCTTGCGAATGGCAGGCGTCCAAGTTCTTGGCGCGGCGAGTCTTCTTCTTCCGAGTGACGGTTTCCCATTGAGTCCCATCTGGCGCCTCGTCCGACGTCCTGACTTCGTCGCATCGCTCGACCCGCTCCAATCGGGCCGCTTCTTCCTTCTCCTTTCTCTGGCGCGCCTCTTGTTGACGGCGGTGCTGTTCCTCGCGCCGTCGAGCTTTTGCCTCATCTTGCAGCCTCTTCGCCTCCGCTTCCGACTCTTTCTCCACCCGGCGGCGTTCCTTGCGGCGCTGCGCTTTGGCCTTGCGTCTCGCCTTCTCGGCTTCCTTGGCCTCGGCGTCCTCTTGCGGCTGCTGCACCTCCCTGGGCACATGGTCGTCGGCGGCCGCTTCGGCTTCGGCGGCTGCTTCAGCTTCCCCTGTTGCTTCGGCTTGGGCGGTTGCTCCAGCCTCGAGGGTTGCTCCCGCCTCGACGGTGACTTCAGCCTCGACGGTGGTCTCGGTCTCGGCGGCGGTCTCGGTCTCGGCGGCGGCCGCGGTAGCCACAGCTTCAGCTGGGGGTGCCGGTGCGGCCAGCGATGCGGCGCGCTGACGCTCCTTCTTGGCCTTCCTCAGCCGTTTCTTTTTCGCCGATTTCTTTGCCCTGCCTCCCTTGGCCTTTTCGGCCTTCTCTTCTTCGTTTTCTCCGAAGCTCGCAATATCATCCCCGTTTAATGTCTCCAGGCTCGCAATGTCGTCCACGTGTAACGTCGACGCGTCCGAGTCACCAGCTGGGGCGTCTCGATCATCTCCGTCGATTGGAATCGACATGGGGTCTGCCGGGCATGGCGCTGCTGTCACTGCGGTTAGCGGCCGCGGTTCTCTCAGGGTATGACAGCTCATCTCACCAGACTGAGGTGGTGCAGGAGTCTGTTCCTCCCTACCTCCGGACGGGGTGGGCGGGCCGGTCTCGGAGAGGGATGGGCGATTATGAGCTTGACGAGATGGAGAGTCATGTGTTGACGAAGGCCCAGCCCCAACGCTAGAATGCTGAGGCACGACTTGCGCTGAACCCGACGACGGCGTGCCGAGCGTAGGGAGGATGGTGAGACTCGGGGCGAATTGGAACGCTTCAGGCGGAAGAGCGACGGGGCCCGAATCGCCGATTTCTGCTGAAGCACAAGGGGAAGGAGCATGGGGGAACCAGCTCTCGATCCTCCACTGGCAACGGACAATCTCGGAGACAAGAGCGTCCCGGCCCGTGTCTTTGAGAAGGCGCAGGATGGCATTGCGCCGGCGGACCAGCTCTGCGCTGCCCTTCCAAGTGCTGCAACGTTCGTCGTTCGCCTTGACCTTCTGCAGCCGCCCGAAATAATAAAAGTTCAACGCGATGAAGAGAGCCCGCGCGTTGAAGGCCTCGTGGTCGGCTTGCACAGCAGCGCAGTATCCATCGCCGAAATACTGGAAGGCCGGGGCACTCGGCGTGCTGGGCTGCCATGGCATGTCGAGAGCAACGTACTGCACGTCGTCGAGAAACTGAACTGTACCCAGCTCTCCGCAGGCCCGGATCCGGTTGAGATGCAGGAACAGCGCGGTGAAGGTGACGACGGCCACGTTGCCAGGGTCGTTCACGAATAAGACGACATCCGCCAACGTGTCCAGCTTTGCCTCCATGGCCTCCCGCCCCACTGCATCATCCCCCAAGATCGCTCGGATGGCTCCACGGCTGTAGTCCAGACGCTCCGCAAGGAAACGGAGGCGAGCCACGCCCCGTTCCGCGGTTTGGGGATTCGCGAACTCGAGGTGGCAACGCCGGATTTGTGCTGGACGGACAGACGCCTCGGTCAGCTGCTTGCTTTCGCCAGCGAAGGCGATGGATGCCAGTGTACTTACGGCCAAGGGCGCCCGCCGTGATGTTGCTGATCTCTCTGACCAGCTCGACGGGGCCGAACACAAAGAAGGGGAACCGCGGCAGGTCGCTGGGAACTTCGCCCGCGAGCTGCAAGAGCTCGATCCACCCCTCGATGTCGTGCTCCGACATCAGCTGCCACTCCTCCTGGCGTAAAGGTCAGCGATGTCTGCTCCCCGTCGCTCCCGGCGCGCCGCCGATCGGAACAAATCGCCAAGAGGTTCTTGCTTACGGTGTTGAAGCCGTCGTGTTTGATCCACGGCTCTCTGGGCCCAGAGAGCCGCGTGTTGGTCGGCCGCAGCGTGGCAGGGTCCATCGTGGCGCGCTACTCTTTGCTGCTTCTCTTGTTGTGTGCTGGTTGTTCTCAGCAACTTCGACGGAGCGTCGCAAATGTCGGAGGGGTCATGAGCGATGAGAAATTCTGAGGTCCAGAGGAAGAATGGAAATTCTACCATTCTTTGCGCAGCCGCGAAAGCGGGTACCTTATCCCAACTCTCTTCGCAACAATAGGTTCTTGATGGATCACAACCCCGGGGTGAACCCAAGGACCGCCTTCCTTCCGGGGTTGCCAGCAGCCATGCCGGCTCGAACAGACCCGTCCGGATCACAGAGCTTTCCGGTAAGCCAGGATAATGTGATATGGGTTCCTGGAGGTGGCGGACACAGGCCTATTGCATCTACGAGCACAGGTCCTCACTTGTCACCAGAGGTCTTTTTACAAGTTCAAGACTCAAAGTCTTTGCCAGAGGGGTGAACTAATTTCACTTGACCTAGGCTTCTTCAACACACTCAAGAGTATCAAAAGGGTCTGTTGCGCCCCAAGTTGAAGCCGGTCAAACCTGGTTATTGGAAAGCGTGTATTCTTGTCTAGACACTCAGCTGGATGTTAGGAATATTGATTAGGCAGGGACGATGGCTTGTCGTTGAATTCTTTCACTGATACTATTGCCCAAAGAAGTAGCGGCGGCGCACACTTCTGTGTGAATCAAGCGACAAAGCAAAAAAAAAAAAGCCCTTATGACAATCAGTGGTTTTGTTGGTTTTATGGTATCAGTTGCTGAAACACTGTGTATTTGGGGTTTACTCCGATCGTTGAGTGTTTCATGATTATCGAGGGCATTTAATATCAGCATAGCCTTGATTCTTTGACTGAAATTAAAGCCCAGGAGCGGGCCAATGTGTTGTTTAACCATCAGCTCTCCAATTGGCATTCACCTCATCTCAACCGATGCATATGGAAGACCGTTGTGGTTGAGTCGACAAAATTCTGTTGAGACAGCATCCATGTTGCTCCTCCTATGCTTCTCAGGTAATGATGGCCGTGTCACGTTGGCAAAGGCGAATTTGGAGCATGATCTTCTGCTGCGCGAAAAAGCTATTACCAATCCTTACTGTTGAGAGAAGGGAAGCCCGGATGGCCGCCTTGGCTTCCCAATGGTTATTTAACTTTGCAACTTCTCTCGGGCTGAACATGAACAGTATGCATCTTATGTGAGGACGTGCGAAAACGCCAGGGTGAGACAGAGCACCTGAAGTGCCCAAAAGGCTGATAAACCAGAATTCTTACGACCGCTGTTTAGTTTACAGGCGTTGTGGTCTGAACCGAATGCAAGGGCCCGCTGGGGAGTCTGCGGATGAGCTGCAGTTTGGCGGGCGGGAGCTTTCTGAGTTCAGCTTCCGTTGGTTCGCGGAATCTGGTTGACCAGTGGAAGTGGCAGCCAGGAAACATTGCAACCCGACCAGTCGGACGCCCCTGAATTTGCTCCCGTCCTGGGGCAAGACCGAAACCGGGCTTGTACGATGCCCAGGACCCTCCAAACTGCACAGAAAACGCCTCCCCACAGGAGTCAAACTGCACGTCATGTCATGCCCCGCTCATGCAGCATGACAAGCGGACTGAACAGACAGTGGATGAATTTCGGTGCTGCCTGAAACTGCTCCGCGGCTGACTACACATCTCCAAAGAAGCCTGTTCTGTCAAATGCTTTAAAAATACGGATAGGCACTTCCCTTTTTTCTCCATGGGGTGTCGTTCTCGTCTGCCCTGCCTCAACGGAACTTCGCTCTCCAAGGCCAGCCCAAAGCACACAACAAACGGAAGTGTTGCTGAGATGGACATGGGACGATCGGTGGCCGTGGCCATGTGGGCCATGAGCGCACTGTTCCTGAGTTTCGTTCCCCTCCGCCTCTACACCCGCATACACATTATCCAGTTCATCGGGATTGAGGACAATTTGTACTTCTGGATTGGTATTCTGCTCCTCGGCTTTACCGTCTCCATTCAAGCCCCTGTCCACTACGGTAAGAAGTGGCGACGCTGGAAATTTCGGCGGATGAAAATCTTGTTGAACCTGGCGCCAGCCGATTGCCTCCCCGTTCACTAGAAACAAACACCAGAGTGCGAACTTCTTTCTCCGGTCCAGCATCAAACCAGGCCTCGTTCCTCAAGGGTCTCTTGTCGCAACCCGTCCAGGGGCATAGGAGGAAGGTTCGTGGGGCGGCCCTCGTACACGTTGTCCAGCCAAGCCCTGATCTTGGGCAACGCCGCCAGGTCGTGCTCTTTCGCTGAAGAGGTGAAGTCCTCGTCAACCCAGCCGGGCGTGCCCGTTGATAGCAGCTCCCTGCCGAAGGGTTGGCAAGACCCGAAATCGATCAAGATGGCCTCCTTGTTCTCGCCAATGACGACGTTGGAGGGGTTGAGGTCGTTGTGGGCCAAACCCAGGGAGTGGAGATGGGCGACGGCCTTCTCGAGATCGGCCATGATACGGTCGCGGTCGAGCGAGGCACGGAGAGATTCATCGCGCTCCAGGTCATCCAGAATGGTCCGGTGCCGGTCGAGGACGATGCCGGTCACTCGGCCTCGCCGAATTCGGCACCCGTGGTATCGGACGATGTTGGGATGCGGATGCTCTGCGAGGAACTCCATGATCCGGATCTCGTCCAGGAGGACCTTCGGAATCGACGGAAGGCCGCCATCGTTTGCGTCAGCCGGGTCGTACCTGGTGATGTTGGGCCGCTTGATGTAGAGATCCTCCCCGGCCCCGTCGTTCGGCGCGACGGTCAATTCGGGGCTCGCCTCGGGGAAGAGCCACTCGTCGGGAACACGCTGGAGAGCAGCCTCGAGCTCCGGAAGATTGATGTAATATTTGCGGACGTCTTTCTCGCCCCTCCAGGCGACATCATCCTCGTCCAACACGGCCCAGACGGTGCGGATGAACTTGTGCTCGCCGTCGACGACCTCGAAGTCTTCCGACAGAGTTATCAAGTCTTTTCTGCTGGTGACTTTTGGCGGCATGGTCGGCGAGTTATCAGAAGACGAATGCGGGTAATGCTGAATAGGAGATCTTGAGTGAGATTCTGACGGAGTTGGTTGACTAGGTAGGTAGTGTGATTGAGGAGGGTTCACCCTCAGCTCTTATATTCAAAGTGAGATGCACCGTTTCCTGGCGGGGAACTGGAGCAACCCTGATTGGACTGACTGCGCAGAGGCAGCAGGTGGCGCAGCAAGCCTTGGCGCTTGATGCTTTCCCCCTGGCTAACGATCCTGTGTTGGCCCACCAATCTCGCTGGACTCAGCCACCCAAGGCTGAAGGCGAGCCGCCGGCAATCAGCCGAGGCGAACACCGGCTGCGGCTGGGCATATTGGCCATTCACCAACCGAATCTCACATAAACACGGTGTATGGGCCGCCAATCAGGCCGGCGCCAGGCAACATTTCTCAGAATGCTTGTTGGGTCGCGGAGTGAAATCTTCACGTTCAATTGTTGGAGAGAAAAAGGTGCGTGACATAACTGTCACAGTCCGGGAGCCCTTCTGCGACCATTTTGGAGGCCGGGCGGACTTTGATATTCGGCGTGAAGGCGTGACGCCTGACGAAAGCGCCATATGGAGGCAACCCTTTGCCCATGAATCTCTCATGGATCTTGATGGGGAGTAAAAGAATATATATAACAGCTCTTCTTTCTGATGTAGCCGGCCCGAGAGAACTCAGACTCCGTCCCTCCTTTTTTCTGAGAACACATTGTTCCCGTCAACCTCAGTTCGACACCAAGACCAATCGACATCCTTCCCATACAGGTCCGAGGGATCCTGGAACTTGTATCCTACAGACGCACCGCGCCTTTCCGTCTCGAATACCTTTACTCTGCCAAAATGTCAGTTGACATTGGACCGGAGTCTGAAAGGGCTGCCGCCAAACCTTTGAGTGGGAAACCTCGAGCTGACTGTGCCGTCTACGTCTACAGGTGCAAATACGAGACCAAGCAAACCACTGTGTGGCGCCCCAACGGCACGAAGGTCGTGAAGACGGAGCATAAATGGACCGACTGTGGTCGGGCGGACTGCCCTATGTCCGAGAAGTACAATCCGCCCAATGCGCGCTAGCAAGCGAATTGTCAAAAGGCGTGCAGGAGCTCATGGAACCGCGGCATCATGTCTGCAACTGGGATCAATAACGGCACCGACAGTCGGAATCTTGACCTTGGGGCTGGATTTCTCGTCTTATTGTTAACTCATGGGGGTGAAGTCTTGCTTTGTTGCGCGAATGTTTCCTGCTTGGGCTGTTTTTGCGGGCTGGGACTGACGGGACACTCGATGTGGAGGGAGAAGATCAGGTAGAGAGGAGATCAGGTAGAGGACAACACGGCAATACTACGTTCGGTGACTCAGCTTCGTTTGAATGTGATCGTACCCGGCGGAATGTCTGGCCTTATGAGGTTGAGCCTTGCCGTGACATCGCTGCTGCTCTCTTCTCTCTCCTGCCTACATCCGCAGGACCTCGGATGTGCTCAGGTAGCCTCATTGCTAGCAAACTTCAGAAAGAAAAGCAATCGAACGAGCAATGCGCCTCACAAAGATGAAGTGGAAGGAAAGAGAGGGAAGATGGATACTCGGGGACGAGAATCTTTGAGGTAGAAGTGCTACGGAAGCGACCCAGGCTAAGTACTTCATTACTTTGGACAGCAGGGGTAATGATAGAGACCGGAAGAACCGTGACTGAAAGTTGACGAATCTAAGCTACCTGCACAAGAAGTAGGAAAGAGATGATTTGCGTGGTAGCTCGATCAGATACTAACCAACACAGTATGTTCATTGGACTCTGTCCCCAATCCCGACTTTAATAGAGGCATCAACCCCATCGATTGCTCCTACAGCACACCGGCAAAGGGATGACACGGGTAGGTATCGAGGCTGGGAGGTGTTGGAATGTACGGGGAACCATGGGTATTTGGGTCCCTTTTGGGTGGGCAGCCTGGGCTCGAAGACGAATCATTGAACAACCTACAACCTCACAATCAATTCAGCCATTCTGCCCATTGCTTTCAGAGGTAACTGCCTCGCACTGCGTGCCTACCTGAGAGTCTGGGCCTCTCCCGGTCGGCAAATTTGGTAAAACCAAGTTCCGATCCGACAGGCTGATTGCACCGCCGCCCCGCACAAACGACTCTTGTCGCAGCACCTCGCAGCTTGACCGAACAGCCTGACCATACGTGTTGTTCATGCTACAGAAGTTCATGCTACAGAACTGCCTGGATCAGCGAGTTAGCTACCACGGCCTATTCAACTTGTCCGCCCTCGCAACCGAAATGGAGCCCAAGAAGCATGACTTTCTCCTTTCTCCCCTTCTCGCTTCCCTTCATGCGCCTCTGGTTCTTGGCCCTTTTGGCCCTTGAGCTTACATTCCCCGCGCTTTCAACGGTCTTGGCAGCCCTTGGTGACCCTTGGCGGTTCTTGGCACATCCTCTTTCGCTGCGGTCCAGACCTGTTCTGCAGCTAAAGGGCGCCCAAATCTATCTGCCGAACACTTTAATTTACAAACCTGCGGACGGTGAGAACAAATGAGGCCTGGTTGGTATTTCTTGGCCAACCAACCACGCAGGGAGCGTCCACATAGACAGCGGCTGACAGTCCCGGTCAAGTCTCGCCCAGCCGCGGGTTACGCTCAAGCCCTGTTGGGGACCATGGGGTTTCATCGAGTCCGTCTGCGAGTCCCACGGACTGACGGATGGATCCTGCCAACTGTCTGCATACATACAATGGGCGATGGTAACTGCATGAAGTGCTGTCACCGTTACACCGTCTCCCGCATTCTTATAGCCATCTTCAGCTGCCCCGGTCACCCCGAATACAACACATGCTCCTCTCCCCGCTGTCCCGGCCAAAGCTCCTCATCCCGCCCCTCGTTTTCCCGCGGCAGCAACATCGTATCCCACTCGGTATCCTCGAGAAGACCCGGGTAGGCATCCGACGCAATGGACGGCGAAAAGGAGATTGGTGAGTGTCCGGCCTCGTCAACTCAAGGGCGGCTACTCGGCGAATAACGGCACCGAGAGTGCGGAATCGTGGTGCTAACAGCGGCCTCTGCAGCCCATCAGGTGGAGCAATCCCAGATCAACACGTCGTCCAAGGATGGCGAGCTGTCGGACGCCAGCGTGCCCGGCTCCTCGGAGCTCGAGTGGTCTGATGAGGAAGAGAGGGCGATCCGGCGCAAGATTGACTGGCACACGGTGCCGCTGGTGACGCTGCTGTACATGCTCACCTTCCTCGACCGCATCAACATCGGCAACGCGCGCATCCAGGGCCTGGCCGCCGACCTCGACATGCTCGTCGGCGTGCGCTTCAACTGGGCGCTCTCCATCTTCTACATCGTCTACCTGCTCGTCGAGGTGCCCAGCAACATCCTGCTCAAGCGCATCGGCGGCCGCTTCTACCTGCCGCTGCTCGTCTGCGGCTTCGGGCTCGTGTCGCTGTGCACCGCCTTCGTGCGCAACTTCCAGGGCCTGATGGTCGCGCGCGTCTTCCTGGGCATCTTCGAGGGCGGCGCCATGCCGGGCATGGCCTTCTACCTCAGCTGCTTCTACAAGCGCAACGAGCTGCTGTTCCGCATGGGCATCTACGTCTCGGCCGCGTCCATCGCCGGCGCGTTCGGCGGCCTGCTGGCCACCGGCCTGTCGCGGGTGCCCGAGTGGGGGGCGGCGTCGGCGCGCATCCACACGTGGCGCAACATCTTCTTCTTCGAGGGCCTCGTCACCATGCTCGTCGGCCTGGCGGCGCCCGTGTGGCTGCCGACGACGCCGGCGGACGCCTACTTCCTAACGCCGCGCCAGCGGCGCATCGCCGCCGAGCGCCTCGCCCGCGAGCACAAGGCCGACCCGGCCGAGAAGGTCACCTGGGAGGACGTGCGGCGGGGCATCTTCTGCATCCACAACTACACGTGTGCGCTCGGCTTCTTCCTCATCAACATCACCGTGCAGGGCCTGTCGGTGTTCATGCCCACCATCCTCAACGACCTCGGCTGGACCAACACCGACGCGCAGCTCTACTCGGTGCCGCCCTACGTGGCCGCGTGCCTGGTGGCCATCGCCGTGGCCTACCTCAGCGACAAGACGCACCAGCGCGGCGTCTGGCTGGCCGCCTTTTCGTGCCTGGCCATCGTGGGCTTCGCCATCCTACGATGGGTCGAGAGGCCCAACCTCCGCTACATGGCCGTGTACTTTGTCACCGTGGGCGCCTTTCCCGGCGGGCCGGGCTTCCTCAGCTGGGCCATGAACAGTGCGTGTCTCTCTCTCTCTCCCTTTTGCATTGCATCTTCGGACACCCCCTGTGATTGACTGAGAACCGTCTCTAGATTCAGCCGGCCCCGCCGTCCGCGCGGTAACCTCGGGCTATGTGGTAACACTGGGCACCATCGGCGGCATCGTGGCGACGTAAGTCACTCACTCCGTTTGTCGCTCTCTCCCCGTACCCCAACCTCCCAGCAGGGCCAACCCTCTTCACCCCCACAGCAAAATATCCTCCCATCACGCTTACGCTCCTCCCCCGCAGATGGACCTACGTGCAGGGCGACGCGCCCAAGTACTACACGGGCCACACGATCAACCTGGGCGGGCAGATCGCCGTCGTCGCGCTGACGCTGTTCGGCATCCTGTACTGCGCGCACGAGAACCGCGCGCGCGCCGCCGGCAGGCGCGACCACCGCCTCGACGGCCTGTCCGAGCGGGAGCAGCAGCGGCTCGGGAGCAGGCACCCGGTGTTTCGGTACTGGATTTGATGTTTCCGTGTTGGAACTCTTCTGTCTGATTTGGGGGTTGTGGGAAGAAAGGTTAAGCGGGTCCAGTGCTATTGTCGGCTGGTTGCCTCTTTGCCAGGGTTTCAAAGTTTGAAGGCAACATGATGTCGGGTGGTTGTTTGAAGAGGCGAGGGGTTGCTGGGCCGCTCGAGGGATATCCGATCACTGCTTAAGGTACATAGGTCGAACACGTCCATGCTAGTCAACACAGTCAATGGGCCTTTGTGCAGCTGGCACAAGCCTATACGCTGGAATGAGATGTCATGGCGGACAGGCCGCGGATGGGATGGGGAGGCGGCAGGAAAAGCCACAGGAACGGCCCTACACAACTGCAGTTGTAGGGTTAAGACAGAGGGTTGCAGTTAACTAAGTGTTAGCCTGTTTAGTGCATGCAGTCATCTCCTGGGGCAGGTTATACACGTGTCGTTGACAGCTCGGGCTGGCCTGCGCCACACACGGGCTTTGCAGGGCTTTCGACCAACAGACTCCGGGGGGGGAGGAGGGGGCGCCGCTTTGGTTGGCTTATGCTTGTTCCACTCATAATTCGGGGGCCGTTTGCTCAGAGTTGGGGGCGACTTGTGCCGTTGGCCGACGGCCCAAGCGGTCGGGGAATCCAGAGCACTCCCCTGCCACGGCTCAACTTATCTTCAGCCATGTTCCGCTCGCGACTCCAGAGGTAGCAGTCTCGCCAAAGGTTGTGTCTGGAGGGCAGCCACGCCCTGGTGATCTAGGATCTACGACGTCAGAAGCCGCGTTCAGTTCAAGCCCGGGCATTTTCGTCGGGCATTTTCGTCGGGCACTTTCGTCAGGCACTTCGTACTACTGCTGTGCTACTACTACAGATCTGATCTTGAGTTTAGCGGCCGGCAACCCGCCGTGGCGCCATGGCTGTCGGGCTGACTGAAGATCGGCGCGTCGCCTCCGGGCAACTGGGGTCCGCCGGCACTGTTCTGGTGCTGCTGCTAGCCGTATGTCTTTTCGTTTCCGGCGTGTCGATCGATCGCTGGAAAGAACGGACAGAGAGTGGAAAACAACTAACCGCGCCAAACGCCGTATTAGTACCCCATCCTCCGGGCCGTGTACAACCTTTATTTCCACCCGCTGGCCAAGATCCCCGGCCCGCGCTCCTGGGCGGCCACCCGGCTGCCGTTCATCCGGGCGCTGCTCGGCGGCACCATCGTGCACGACATCCAGAAGCTGCACCGCCGCTACGGGCCGGTCCTGCGCATCGCCCCCGACGAGGTCACGTTTGCGAATGCCGAGGCATGGAACGACATCTTCCAGCCGCGGCCGGGCTGCCCGCAGTTCCTGAAGGACCCGACCTGGTGGAAGCCGCAGCCGGGCGTGCCGCAGTCGCTGGTCAACGCCATCGACCCGGAGAACCACGCGCGGATGCGCAAGCTGCTGACGCCGGGCTTCACCCCGCGGGCGCTGCGGGGCCAGGAGCCGTTCCTGCACCGCTACGTCGACCTGCTGGTTGACCGGCTGCGCGAGACGGTGCTGGCCGAGGCCGCGGCCGGGAAGGAGGCCGAGGTCGACATCGGGCCGTGGTTCAATTTCGCGGCGTTCGACATCTTCGGCGACCTGGGCTTCGGCGAGTCGTTCGACTGCCTGCAGAACTCGCGCTACCACCCGTGGATCGCGCTGCTCTTCAACAGCGTCAAGGCGGCCTCGTTCGTCGCCGCCGCCCGCTACTACCCCTGGATCGAGTACGCGCTCAAGAAGTGCATCCCGCCGTCGCTGCGCAAGATGCGGCGCGACCACTACCAGCAGATCGCCGACAAGGTGCAGCGCCGCCTCAACTACGAGCTCGACCGGCCCGACATCATGTCGCACGTCATCAAGCAGGGCAGCCCCGCCGAGGGCGACCGCGACAAGATGTCGCTGGGCGAGATGAACGCGACCTTCATGGTGCTGACGACGGCGGGCAGCGAGACGACGGCCACCGCGCTGAGCGGGACCATGAACTACCTGGTGCAGCACCCGGACGCGCTGGCCAGGCTGGCGCGGGAGGTGCGCGAGCGCTTCCCGACGGGGCCGGGCGAGATCACGCTCGACGCGCTGCGCGACCTGCCCTACCTCAACGCCGTCCTGACCGAAGGGCTCCGGCTGTGCACGCCGATCCCGTGGATGCTGCCGCGGCGGGTGCCCCCCGGCGGCGCCACCGTGGGCGGCGTCTGGCTGCCCGGCAACACGGCCGTGTCGATCCAGGCGTACGCCCTGAACCGCGAGGCCCGCTACTTCCACCGGCCAGACTCGTTCCTGCCGGAGCGGTGGCTACCCGCGGCCGCGGCGGACCCGGAGTCGCCCTTCTTCGGCGACCAGCGGGACGCGCTGCACCCCTTCAGCCTCGGCCCGCGGTCCTGCCTGGGCCAGCACCTGGCGTGGGCCGAGATGCGGCTGATCTTGGCGAAGCTGCTGTGGACCTTCGATTTCAGCGCGCCGCAGGACCGCGCCAAGTGGCTGAAGTGGGAGGATCTGAGGACCTTTGCGCTGGTCGAGAAGCGGCCGATCGTGGTGAGGATGAGGCTCAGGCCGGAGGCGGCGGCACTGCAGTGAACGAGACGAACAACCTGGAGGTGGATTTTACCTAAGGCAGCATGCATGAACTTCGCATGCCGCGTGGTACGGCGCCGGTAATCGATGAGTTAATAGTTGGGGAAGTTGTTTTGTCCCAGTAATCCATAACTCGAGTCTCGCAGCTCGCAGGCGCGGACCGAAAAGCCACTGAGCGGAGTGACGCGACCCCGGAGACAGGCACCTGGCAGTCTGGAGCCAATTAGGCGGCATCAGACAAATTCTAGGTCACGGCCAATGCTCCGTCCCAGTGTGGTACTCACTGAGGCAGGGCTGCCTGTGCCTGGCGTGCAACACGGGCAGTGCGTCACAACCTGGAAGTTGTTTTGAAGGCAACTCTCGGCCTCCAACACGCCAGAAATTACCTTCTCCACCTGATTTTCCCAATCGCTCCGCATCTGCCTTGCTGCTTGGGCTGGCACCACAGCAACCTTGAAGTGCCGAACGGCCCAGCAGTGACCGCTCTTTGTTGGACCCCAACGGGCATGGATTATGGGCAATGGAGCCACACAGAGCGGTAGTTCTCCGCTGCTCAGTCACGCTTCCATGCCGTCCCTTCCTCCCGGTTTGGCCCCCACGCTTTGCCCAGCGCTTCCAAGAAACTTGAGCACTCCATAGCAACCTCGAATCGCCTGCTTGCTTGGCCAACGTCGCCAACATCACCAGTAATCCCAACATGTTCCGCGCCCAGCTGTCGCAGTTCTTCCCGCCGAAGCCCTCCTTCACCGAGGCCGATGTCGCCCCGCAAGCCGGCCGCGTGTTCCTCGTGACGGGCGGCGCGTCGGGCATCGGCCTCGCGCTCGCCGAGGTGCTGTACCGCAAGGGCGGCCGCGTCTACATCGCCGGCCGGTCCGAGGAGAAGGCGCAGCAAGCCATCCAGGCGATCCAGCGCGCCGTGCCCTCGTCGCCCGGCGGCAGCCTCGAGTTCCTGTACGTCGACCTCGCCGACCTCGGCACCATCAAGCCGGCGGTCGAGGCCTTCAAGGCCCGGGAGTCGCGCCTGGACGTGCTGTGGAACAACGCGGGCGTGTCGCAGCCGCCGGCCGGCAGCGTCTCGAAGCAGGGCACCGAGCTGCAGCTCGCCACCAACTGCCTCGGCCCGTTCCTGCTGACCGAGCTGCTGCTGCCGCTGCTGGAGGCCACCGCCGCGCGGGCCGCGCCCGCCTCGGTCCGCGTCGTCTGGACCAGCAGCCAGATGATGGAGCTGTCCACGCCGCCCGGCGCGCTCGTCATGGCCGAGCTGCACGCCCCGCCCGCCGACACCACCCGCAACTACGTCAACTCCAAGGTGGGCAACTACCTGCTCTCGGCCGAGCTCGCGCGCCGCCAGCAGTCCGCATCCTCCGCGTCTGCATCCGCGTCGCCCGTCATCAGCGTGTCCACCAACCCGGGCGCCGCCTCGACCAACCTGTTCCGCCACACGCCCGCGCTCAAGTACCTGGCCTGGCCGCTGATGCACCCGCCGCGGCTGGCCGCGCTGACGCAGCTGTACGCGGGCCTGTCGGCGGACATCTCGGCGGACAGGAACGGCGCGTACGTGGTGCCGTGGGGCCGGCTCGCCGCGTTCCTCGGGCAGGACTTGCTCGACGCCGCGAGGCGCAAGGAGGACGGCGGGACCGGCAGGGCGGCTGAGTTCTGGGACTTTTGCGTCGAGAAGACGCAGGGCTTTCGGTGAGGCTGGCGGCGGGCTGACAGCAAGGTCGTTGCGGGTTCGGATGTATGAACGTTGGCTTTTCATAGAGTCGTCTCATCATGAGTTACGATTTTGGTGTGGATCGGTTCTGCATTTGCTTTCGCAGTTGAGGTAGCCCGTGTGGACTTGTAATACTCAACTTGCACAGATGAGCAGGTTGGTAACTCGGGGTTAAGTACTGGTCAGTCCACATATTCATTCCCCCGTGGCCGTCCGCATGCTTGCGGCCTGATTCCGCCATTGTAGCGGCCTGTGTCCCATTCCACTCGCGGACAGGCTCGTTTCCGAGTCCGACCGGCTCGGAATCCATCCGCCGCGGCTGCGCTCTCGCGCTTATCCTCCCACCAAACCACGCCCGACGACGCAAACAAAGTTGCAGCAGCCAAGGTGCGGCCCCCCCTCTCAGCCCATCAACTCCACTCCGTTCCGCACCGCCCCGACCACCGCCGCCGTCTGTATCGCCTCGCTCGCGCCGCTCGACACCCTGTGCTCCACGTCGGCCAGCGTCTCCAGCCACGTGATCATGACCTGCGGCTTCACCTCCAGCTTGACCAGCTCCTCCGACAGCGCGGTGATGATGTCGGCCAGCGCCAGCCCCTGCGCCGCCTTGAGCGTGTTGATGGTCGACAGGCAGGACGTGACGTCGCTCGTGCTCAGTAGCGTGCTGAGGATCTTCTTGATGGCGTCCGGCGGCGGCGCTGCCACGCAGTTGTAGATGGTCTCTGTTGTGATGGTCTCGCGGACGATGTCCTGTTCGGGGATCTTGGGGCCGTCGCGAGGTTGGAGCGGCGTGCCTAGTCATCCCGGTCAGTGTCTGGGTGCGCCGCTACTACCAACACAGCAGCAATTCACGGAGGAGACTCGGAAGGCTTGCTTACTGGATGCGTGACACGCCTGCAACACGTTCAGCGCGCGGCGCATGTCGCCCTTGCTTAGCCGCACCAGCGAGTCCACGGCGTCGGGCATGATCTTGACGCCCTCCTCCTCGATCACCTTGTCCACCAGGACGCGGATGTCCTGCTCATGCAGCGGGCTGAAGCGGAAGCGCGTGCACCGCGACAGCAGGGCGGGGCTGAGCTTGTGGGCGTAGTTGGCGATGATGCAGAAGCGCGTGTTGGCCGTGTACTTCTCCATGATGCGGCGGAGCGCCATCTGCGCAGTGTTGGTCATGGCGTCGGCCTCGTCGAGGATGATGAGCTTGAACCCGGCGATGCCCGCCCGCGAGGCCGACGAGCCAGCGGTGAAGATCTGCTTGGTGGAGGCGAAGGTCTTGATGTGCTCGCGCACGACCTCGATGCCGCGGTCGTCGGACGCGTTGAGCTCCAGCACCATCTGGCGCATGTTTTGGTGCCCGTAGATGCGGCGCGCGAGGGCGAGGATGGTGGACGTCTTGCCGGTGCCGGGGGGCCCGTAGAAGAGGAGGTGGGGGAGCCGGTTCGAGTCGACGAACTTGTTGATGGTGGCGAGGATGTCCTGGTGGCCCGAGACGTCGGACAGCGAGACGGGGCGGTACTTCTCAACCCTGTGCACCGGGGACGGGGACGGCGGTCAGCACGTTGGTTTTTGCGGAATTGAGCGCAGCGGCTGGCGTTGCGCACCATGGCAGGCTGTCCTCGGCCTCGACGGGCAGGTTCGCGGCGCTGCGCTTGCCCTTGGCCGCGGTGTCGGATGAGAAGGTGATGTCCTTGGACGGCGGGACATCGATGTCCATCTCGTCGTCGAAGTCGGACATTTTGCTGCATGCGCGGGGGATTTTGCTGTCCAGAGACTCGAAGGGTCGTGGTGGGCTGGCAAAAGTGGGCTGGCAAATTCGGTGATGCAATCACCAGCTCTGGAGCGACTAAACGCGGTTGACGCGTCTTCCAGGCTTGCAATTAAACTCTGCGCCACAGGCGCACTGTCGCTCCACGCAGCGCCACCACCAGCCGACCAGCAAACCACCTCAAATGATGACTAACCTGGCGCAGGCACGCCCTCTTTTATTTGGTGGTAGGTTACACAGCAAAGTACCTACAGATCACATTACTGGAGTTAATGTTCCCTGCTGGTATGTACAAAACGGAATCTTCGTGCCTGTTCCTCTGCTTTTCAATGCACGTAACTAACATCAAGGCCCTGCGAACAGCGAAGACAACAGCAATGGGGGCGGATACAGGCAGGATATGTGACTCTATAGTCTCTGACACCGAGGAAGAACAACCGTGAGTTTGCCCTTCATCGTGAGCGCATCGATGTGGATGCGACTGTGTGAATCGGTCTGAACTCTGAACTGAGCGGTGTTGGAAGGCACAGTGCGAAGCATCGGCAGGGTACCTACCTACCCAGATAGGCAGGTATGGGTATTTTAGGGCAGTCTGGGTTTCGGAGCTGGAGCAACCAACCAACCCAACCACCCACCACCAAACTAGGCACCTAACCTTCCTTACACAATCAAGTCAATCTGCCACTGTTCTTCGGCGGTGATGGGTCGAGGCGATGTCCAGCGGGCCTGAAGGATACAGCACACCACTACATAGGAAGAATGACGAATCTTAGTCAGCACCAGAGTCGCATTTAGGCATCTCTGGCATCGCTAGGTACCTACCGGGCCACTGTCCACACTTGGAAGTTGGAACATCCAACCCGCGTTTCCACCATTGTCTTCAGGCCCACTAACTAAGGCACGCATTACCGCCAACGTGTTCCTCTCCTGCTGCCCTATGATGGCTTGCATTCTTCAGCCGGTCTTCCTGCCAAGCCGTCAGCGCTCGCGCTCCGTGGTGTTCCAGGGTCCCAGCCGGCGCTGACGGGTTCGGACTTTCGGCAAGGCTCCCATCACACGAGATCCGAGCCCAGTCGGCGTGAACTAATCGGACTCCGCCCCGCCAAACGCGGGTCGTAATACTCCTAATGATCCCGGCGGAGCCACGGCGGAGGTGTCACGGCAGCGACCGGCCATGCGTGTTTATTATTAACTCGCCCCAACAAGGGTCCTTGGTCGTGCAGGTATAAGGTGGTGTGCTGGACGGTGTTGCTGCTCCCTGGCCCAAGTTCCCCTCTTCTTACGGCTCAAAGACCCCTCAGTCTCTCCCTCCCAAGGCGCGCGGGAACTCGTTCGCTTAGAGCATCTTTACTGCCGATTCCGCCATGGACGCCCAGGACAAGCCCATCCTGGTTGCGGCCGCCTTCAACTCGCCCGGCCATACGACCGGGCTCCTGACGATCGCGGAGCACCTGGTCAAGAGGGGGTTCAGGCTCTATTTCATCGCCGGACCTGGCTACCAGGCCGCCATCGAGCAGATTGGCGCTGAGTTTGTCAAGAACGAGTGGGCGTGGGAGCCGCTGGTGGCCACCGCCCCGCCAGACGCCGACGAGCCGTGGTTCTTCAAGCACGTCTTCGGCGATTCGGTCCCGGTCGCCCACCGCATCCTCAAGGAGACGCTCGAGCGCGTTCGCAGGGAGCACCCTGACCGTGAAGTTGTCATCCTGAACGAGAGCATGTCCGGTGGGCTCGGGCCTTTCTGCTACGGCGCCCCGCTGCCGGAGGGGTATGCATCTCTGCCCAAAGCCATCACTTTCCACACCAGCATCTACGTCGCGACCGACTACAACGTCCCCCCATTCGGCCCGGCCTTGGATTATGACCCTACGCCCGAGAACCTCGCCCTCTGGCGATCCACCTACGACGCCATGCGGCCCATCTGGACCGGCGTCAGCGAGTACTACTCCGACCGCCTGTTCAAGCCTCTTGGTGCCACGCGCCCCGTGACCGAGCCCTTTTTCGATTTCATCCTGGGTCTGGGCGACGTCACCGTCCTCGCGACGAGCCCGAGCTTGGAGTATCCCATCCACAACAAGCCCTCCAGGCTGCGCTTTATCGGTGGCCTGCCCGCGAAGCCCCCCGACCCGGCGTTCATCTACCCCGCCTGGTGGCCCACCATCACCACGAACGCCGCCCTCCCTGAGGGCTCGCCCGACAGGAGGAAGCTCGTCTTCGTGACCCAGGGCACCGCCCACTGCAACTACGCCGATCTGCTCATCCCCACCATCCGCGCCCTGGCCGGGCGCGCCGACCTGCTCGTCGTGGCCACCCTCGGGCGCCACGGCACCGCGCTCGACAGCGGCGTCGCGCTGCCCGCTAACGCCATCGTGGTCGACTACCTGCCCTACAACGCGATCCTGCCCTACACCGACGTGTTCGTCTCCAACGCCGGCTACGGCGGCTTCATGCACGGCGTCATGAACGGCGGTCCCATGGTGCTGGCCGGCACCGCAGCCGACAAGGGCGAAGTCAGCTGCCGCGGCGAGTACGCCGGCATGGCGGTGAACTTGAGGGCTCAGGCGCCCGGCGAGGACGCCATCGCCGCGGCCGTCGACAAGGTGCTGAAGGAGGAGAAGTTCAAGGCCAGGGCGATGGAGTTCAAGCGGGAGAATGAGGAGCTGGACGCGCTTGGCAGTTTCGAGCGCATTATCGAGGAGTTGGTTGGGAAGCAGTAGGTGGGCTCTCCCGACGCGCCAGCCTTGATGGCTGGATGCTGCGTCGCGCTGAGCGCCGCGGGCCAAGAACGAACAAACTTCTCTCTCTTCCCGTGTGAGACTGACCCTGATAGATCGGGCCGAGATAATCAATGATTTGGGAGCGGCCTACAATGCCCAATCTCTTCAACGTACACGCATGAACCCTCGACAGTTCCTTGCTGTGCTGTATTCTCGCCCGAAGATAATGTCAAGTTGCTGCGCCGGAATTCGTTCCCCCCCCTGGCTCCAATGCTGCTTAGACACATCGACTCGTGCGACTGAGCGCACCTCGGCTTTCAAGGGCCATCAAGTGAACTGCAAGGAGAAATGATTACGGAGCGGATGATTCTCCATTTCGCCGTTAATCAAAGAGACAAGCCATTGTGGTTGTTCTCCCCAACCGACCACGCGCGTCAACCTTCGGGCCGCTGTATGGCGAAGTGACTTTCAATAATTAGTAGAGTCGATGCCGCGGCGGACGGTCCTCAACGCCAAACTGACCCGATACGTTGCCTTGGATTCAGCAGTGACACTGCGTGGTGTTGGCATGAAACTGGAAGTCGCTTGACATTGTTCGGCTTGAATGCATGGGAGAGAGCGGACAATGTATCAAGAAGCTTGCCATTACTTGATTGATCCTGTCATTTCGGCCAGGAACAGAGTCTCAAGGCAAGGGACTGGGAACCTATCAAGGCCACCCTCGAGGAACTTCTCGCAACTCCGCGCAGCGTCCTCCGTCGGTGCTCTCCATGACCAGGAGAGACAAATACCCCGAGGCCTCCTTCCAGTTACAGCCATCAAGAGCCAACAGGACTTGAAAGACCCCTTCACGCTCAACAGTGGCCAACATTTAATTCACTATTACTGGCCTAATCTCCAGCACAAAGTGATAGATTATCAATTAACAGGGCCCTGGTTAACAATGACCCTCTTAAAAGAGAAGAAGATTAAGAATCATCCGAGACAGCTGAATCACCCACCTGCCTCCCTCCTCTTCCCTCATTCATTCATAACCGCATCCCACAACCCAACTCCAACTCCAACCCCCATCATCATCTCACAGCCCCAGCACACCCATCACCACCCCGCCGACAGCCACAGCCACGGCCGCCACCACCCCGCCGACGACCGGGACCCTCCCGGCCCCAGCCACAACCGGTGCCTGCGTCGGCACCGTGCCGTTGCCGCCGCCGACCGTCGTTGCCGACGGCGACGGCACCAGGGTGGTCGGCGCCGGGCCCGCCGTGGTCGGCGCGCCGGACGTGCACCCCGGCACCACCTTCGGCGTGCGCTGCGGCGGCGGCACCGGCGTGACCGTCACCGTGTGCGGCGTGGGCGAGCGCAGCGTGTAGGTGGCTGTTGTCTCGGGGCAGATGGCGGTGGTGGCGGTGATGATCTCCGTGATCACCGTCGGGCCGTGGGTGCCGGCCGGGCAGTGGGGGACGGTGGGCGGGCAGCTGGTTACGGTGTAGGTGGTGTGGGTGGTGTAGGTGATGGTGGTCTTGGTGATGGTGGGGGAGGATGTGGTGGCGTTGCCGGAGGGGGGGGAGGTCGGGGTCGACGAGGTGCTGCCGTGCGTGGACGTCGGGTGGCTCGAGGTGGGCGAGCTGGTCGCCGACGTAGTAGTCGACGAGGCTTGGCCGCACTCGCCGCGGAGAGACGGCACGGCGTCAGGGCCCTTCCCGATGGGCACAAGGTTGGTGCCGCAGTCGGCAGACTGACCGAGGTGGATGTTGCGGTTGTCCCAGTCGTACACGACGTAGGCCGAGCGGAGGAAGGTGTCGCCGAGGGTCGGGTGATCTAGTAGCGCCGTGTAAGCGCACAGCCCCCTTGAGATCACAGCAACAAGGACAACGAAATACGGAACTCACTATCATCCGCGAAGGCGCCCAGGACGCAGAGGTTGGAGTCGAGGTGCCACACGAAGTCATAGTAGCGGACGTTGATGACCGCGTTCCCAAAAGTGAAGTCGATCGAGCCGCCTTGGCCGGGATCGGCGCAGTCGACGATGTACTGGTCGTCGGAGCCTGGCTGAGGCTTGGCCGACGGGAAGGCAGCGAGCAGCTTCTGGAAGATGGATGACGGGAGCGCACTGAGCGTGTAGCCGCTGTCGAGCACCACGGGCTGGCCTTTTCCGCCCGCCGGCTTGCTGAAAACCTGGACCACCTTGCCGTCGGGCTGGTTAACCGAGATGCCATCAAGGTAAACCCAGAACCTGGTTTTCTGGTCGGGCGACTCCGTGGAGGGGATGATGGGCAGCTTGACGAGGTTGCCCGAGTACTTCTTGGCGTCGAGGCCGCCGAAGATGACGGAGCCTGCCGCTTGTCAGCAAGCGGGTAGTTCTCAGAGGGAGGCTGGGCTGAGCGGATGTGCCAGTGCAGCAGACTCACCACGCGTGCTGTCGAGGCCGCGCAGGTCCAGGCTAAATGCTCTGCTCTTCGTGAATCCCTGCACGGCGAGCGAGTCGACGACGGACGGGTAGGGGCTGTCCCATCCATCCAGCCAAGGGCCGGCACCCATGATGCCCACCTGCAGGTCCGAGCTGTTGTAGGCTACTCCGAAGACCTGTTGCGTGATCTTTGCGGCTGGCGATTGTCAGACAGAGCTGTCACGGTCTCGGCGGGCAACATGCGACTGAGCGCTCACATCCAACGCTGACATAGTCAGCAATATACTGGAACTGCACCGAACCCTTCCCATACTTGGCACTCCCGTTTTGGTGCAGGTCGATGAAGGTCGAAGACGAGGTAAACCGAGGCTGCGCATTGCAGAAGTCTACCGACTCTTCCCCGCCTGCCTGGGAGCAGACGGGGTTTACCCAGAGCTCAAAGGAGCCCGTGTCAAACTGGACAGGGACCGACTGGCCCGGCGTTCCGAAGCTGAGGTTGATCGTGTAGAACGTACCCGAGCGCTGCGTGGTGGTGCCCGTGCCGATCTGTCTCTTCACAACGTCGAAGTGTTTGCCGAAGAGGGAACCTCCCCGCTGGGGAACGATGGGGTAGCGGATAAGCCCGTCCAGCTGCACCAACCGGTTGTCATCGAGCCCGGCGTCCAAGCCGGAGGCGAGGACGGCCGCCGGCAGGAGCGCCGCAACGACCTGAAAGAGGGATGGCATTGTGAGGATGCTGGATTCCAGCGTCAAGAAAACGATGAACGAACGACCAAGAAGCAGCTAACGAGTGACGGGGGCAAGTGCCGCAAGAAAACAAGTGGCAAGACTGGCAACTGTGGTGTTCACCTTGCTGGAGACACAGTCTTTAAACAAACCTCCAAGCGACTTACAGGACCAGCACGCCATCGAGGTGGGTGTGATCTTGCCGTCTTACTTGTACGATTCTGCGATGCCTCTGTCTGCCTGCCACAGCCTCGTCCTCCTCCCCCCCCCCCCCCCCCCCCCCGCGGGACCAGAACGAGAAGCTGATCCAATGCGGCTCTTGTGATGGTGCATTCCACTGGTTTGTTCCTGGCCGGCGGAAATTGCTCTCGGGACGCCAGACCAATCAGAGAATGCGGAAGAAGCAGGTCCTCAGCTGCAAGTCGATGCCAAGTGGTGTTTGCCAACCTTTCAGCCCCTCATCCCTGCGTTTGAGCCTCACAAAGCACAGAGGATATGTGTCTGTGCCTGCAGGCCCTGCAATTTCCTTGGTCAATTTTTGGAAATTCGGCGGGCAGAGCGCGGCGAGCATTTTGCCCGTCTTACTGCAGAGCCTCACTCTCTGGGGTGCCGCCCCTTGTTGATTCCCCGGCGTGCGCTGGGTAAGGCTGAGCCCCAAGAAATGGAGCCGGGGAGCAGGTGCTTGAAGACAATTGCTATAACTATGGTCTGATGAAGTCTTCCGGAACCGGTGCTGTATGCTCATGCATATTTAGAAACATAGGATAGCTATATCGTTAAACTGGTTGGCTACAAGCTTGAGAAGTCCTCAAGTTTCGACTTGGAAACACTTGCTCTCAGGAACAGTAGGCGCCTTGCCCCTCCTGTTGTACATAAATACCTCACTTCCTGTCCAGAACCGGATCGTCGGGAAGCCATCTTCGGAGAAATTTGCGGCTGGCTGCGGGGGAGGAGGGTGGAGGAATCACCGCGTCGTTACCCCTGTCTGTCAGGCAACCCGCCGGATATATAGTCAGCCCGACTGATGCGTTACACGTAGTTTGTCTTGCCGCCGCAGCGTACGTGCAGGCGCCTCGAGGTTGATCATTGATCACACGGGCTGGAGCTCTGTCATGTTGTTGGAAAGAGGGCGACAAACAAAGTGTTTGTTTGCCGTGGCTCACGCTCATAAGTTCTGACGACACCACCTGCTAAAGAAAGTACGGAAGTACAGACCTATCTCACTGTTTCTCAGTCAGAACTTAGACGTTGTCGTCTCCAGGCTTCATCATGCTCGCGGTGCTGCCACTTGTCGATCGGACAGTACCCCCCAAGCAGGCCCGTACTCCCGACGCAAGGCGCTGGGATGCCGTCGGTCCCTGCGCTGGGACAGCCCCGTTCTCCTGAGTCTGCGCCCCGGCGTTTCCGTTCTCTTCCAGAATCGCTCCCGCATTTCTGCGCCTGCAGGTCCTCCCGTCCTCGCCGCCTTGCTGCGACCCATCACCAGCAGCCACAGCAGCACCAGCACCAGCAACCCCTGCCACCGCACCCTCCTTGCTCTCACCACCCTGCTCCTCCTGTCTCACCCTCCACGTCTCCGCCCTCTCCTCCGCCCTCATCACCATCTTCTTCTTCTTCTTCTTCAGCAGCTTCCTCTTCCGCCGCTCCTCCGCCGCCAGCCAGACCCGCGCCTTCATCGCCTCCACGCGCTGCTCCGTCGCGGCCACCAGCCTCTCGGCCCTCTCGTGCTGCTCGCCGAGGGCCACCCAGGCGCGGTACACCCCGGTGTGCACGAGCACCCAGGTCACGCCGAAGTTGGCCGCGCTGTGGAAGAGCGCGCGCAGGAAGGAGGAGAAGGCCATTGAGAGCGAGAGCAGGATGACGCCCGCGGAGAAGGGGACGGATATTACTGTTTTCGCGGTTGGTAAGGGTCAGCATTTGCGTCTTAGTTTCGTTGCACACACTTTGTGGTGAAGTTAGGGGTGGAGGTAAGGGGGAAGGGGGGGCGGTGGATGCATACGCATGTACTGTAACTGCTCGGCGAGCGAGATGGTCGTGCTGGTGCCGAACTCGATGTTGTTCATGCCGAACACGCTGGCGATGAAGGACAGCGGCAGGAAGATGATGGTGATGACGGTGAACACCATGATGGAGCGGCCCTGCCGGACCGTCTCCTCGGCCTGCCGGCCCGCTTCGCTCGCCAGCTTCCCGCTCGCTTCCTGCTGCACCACGCCGGCCTGCTGCTGCTTGAGCGAGAGGAGCTCATGCACCTGGCCGGTATCGTCAGTGTTCTTCTGTCCCATGGGAACAGCTGGGGAGGGGTGGGTGTGGAGGGGGGTGGTCGCATGGAGTAGGCTGTGGCTGGGGCTTACGCTTTGCGCTGAACTCTCGGCCGCCTTCCGCAGCCCCTCGAGCTCGTCAATCCGGCTGTCCACGTCGGAGAGCAGCTCTTGCGCCTGGATCCGGAACCAGTACAATTGCCTCTTTCTCTCCGCCCGCGTTCCCGTGCCGGGGGACGGCGGACCTTCACGGAGCGCGCCCTCCCCCTCGGGGTCCAGAATCTGTTCGACGTGCCTGCGGAAGCGCCGCATCACCTCGCGCTGCGTCCTGTAGACGTGGAGCATCATGTCGAGCTCGTCGATGATGTCCTTGATCTCCCGCTGCAGCCGCCCCTCGACGTGCACGTCCATCAGCGGGGAGCGCAGCTCGCCGGCGTGGTTCGGGTCGTAGCGGCAGATCAGCGAGGCCTTGAAAGCCCACTCCCAGACGCGGTCGAACAGGATGGTGGTCCTGTGGCGCTGCGCGGGACAAGGTTAGCATGCGTTTGGGTGTGCAACGGTTCAGGGGCTCACGAGGTGCAACGAACCACGCCCCCAATCGCCTCGGAGAAGATATCCATAACCTGCGGTTGACTGTCCTGCAAGCGTATGTCAGCCCGGGACTGCCAGCTCTTTGGGTATTTTCCAGTTCACAAGAGGACAACTTGAGGAGCACCGACCGTCGTTTTCGCCCTGTCGAAGAAGGTGTTGGAGCACTCATCAAGGATGATGAGCGCCAGGTCGTAGACGGATCTGATCTGGTTCTTGCGCGCCGCCTTGAGCCGCATCCGGATAGCCTTGTGGACTCCCGACAGGTCGTGCTTGTTGTAGCCGTAGCGCCTGGGAAACGACGTGATGATGGTCCGCTCGTCGAGAATCCACATCCAGAGCTGATCGACCATGACCAGCTGCGCCGTCTTTCTGACGTCGTTTCTGCAGTGCTCGCAGCCGTCCTCGTCCGTTCTGCTGCCGTGACCCGTCCATTGCCCCTGCGATTGTGCGCCGTCCGCGTCTGGGTCGATCTCCATATCCCCGTCGCCTCCGACCTGGCGAAAGCGGTGACGCAGTTCGGAAGTGATGCTGGTCCCGCGGTAGACGACTTGATCCCGATCGCGGGCCTCGGTGGTTCTCAGCGCCCAGTAGTACGATTGATCCAGCGTTCGGCGGGGGTGGAGCGGAGGATCGTTGTACAAGTACTTCTCCAGCAACTGTTTGTCCCGGTACGTGGACATGGCCTCGTAAAGCCGGGCAGCATCGATGAGGTACTGTCCCAGGGGAGACTTGATAAGGGGTCGGCCGTTGGCGTCCGCCGCCCTTCTTAGAGGTAGAAGCTTGGCCACCACATCGCTGAAGCGATCTGAGCGTCTGAGATCTGGGAAAGCTCTGCCGTTTCTGCGGATGAACTCTAGTAGCCGCTTGCTCGGTTGCTCCTGCGGGTGGGTGACTGGCCTTCCGCTTGGGGGGAGCCCTTCTCTTTGAATCTTGCGCTTGGCCCTGTTCGCCAACCTCGTAATCTCGTTGTTCCGCCACTGCTTTTCAGACTCCAAATCGACAGCCTGTGCGATGTTTTTGCGCATCCTGTCGGTTTCCCAATGCAAGTATGGCATCTGCAGCTCCTTATTAGTCGGAGGCAGTCTCGGGGCGCGTTTGAGGGAGGACCAACAAAAAGCACAATGTTCTTGGGATTGTCCTCGATTTCGTCCGGCTCTGAATTTCCACATCAGCTATCGAGTCACGCAAATGGGGCCCTTGGAGTGCGACGCTAACCAGTAGATACTCGCTCACAGAGAGGGCGCAGGTGTCTCGCGTGGACCGTGCCGTTCCGAGTCTCATGCTGCTGGCCACGCCAGAACTGAGGCCGGAGAAGCATCTGCGTCCTCGTCCGAACAAGAGGGTCCCGCTGATTGTGCCCGAGATCTGGACGCTTCTCGTCATAGTACGCGGCGATCGCTTGCTGTTCGTATGGTGTCAGCGAGCGGCACCTCGATGAGTTGTGACAACATTGTCTCGCGGCTTACCTCGACCCACTGATACATTCAACGCCACATAGTCAGCTCATGTACAGTATGGAAGGTATTCTCGGGGTGCTTACATCCATGTTATTATATGGGATGTGAAAGTAGCGGATTCTCGTTGGATCCTTCTCGTCGCAGGCCTTTTTGGACAGAACGCTGGGAGACACTGGTGTTCGAGCGAACAGGAAGCGTATGGGTAGGCGCTGATCCGGGAATCGGCCCTTGAAGCGAATGTCGTTTTTCAGGTCCTCGTCGACCGGCGCCAGATACGGACGACCCTCACGCAGGCTTTGAGAGGTCGACGTTCTGCTGAAGCCGGTGGCTGTGCTGGGCTGGTTGGTCACGGGGGTCGACTCCCGGGATGACATGGTCCTCGACCTGTGAAGCGCGGGTTTGTATTGTATGAGGTATGCGTTGACATCCCGTTCGAGATCATACTCGGCTTCACTGTCGCTGCTCAAGTCGCCTTTGTTGTAGAATTCCTTGATAATGGCCCGGGCCCGCCTGCGTCCCGGCTCCATGCCATTTTCGCTACTCGCGGTAGACTGAGCAGCCGTCACGGTATCCGATGCTGTGTCTGAATCCACAGCAGCCACGTTGGCGGTGGGTTCAGAGACCTTGCGCCTCCACCGCCGAACGTGTTCTATCCCCGAGAGAAACGTCGAAGAAGACTTCCATCTTCGCCCACTTTCCTCGACACATCGCACGAGGTGTCCTGGCTGCGCAGCCGTCTGTTGGTTTTCGGTTGTCCCGGTAGACGAGGGCATAATTGAGGCGGGAGCCTTCGCAAGAGCGTTCCGCAGGACCTCGGTCCGCTTATACTGGGCCTCAATGGCAACAGCCACGCTTGCCCGTTTCTCTCTGACCCTCTGCTCGACCGGATCCGGCTTGTCGATTTGTGCTTGCTTGGTTCCCGCACCAGGGTCCGGGCTGGTGCCCGTGTTTGCTGGCGCAGTGGGTTTTGAATTGGCCGTTCCGTTGGCTTTTGCAGGGGCGTCCACGTTGGCGTTTGCCTTGCCGCCTGCATTGACTCCCTGGTCGCCCTCCGCGGGCTCGGAGGCGGCGGCCATGGACTCCAGCTGATACTCATACTGCCAGATTTCGTTGCTGAGGTCGAAGAACTTGGCGCGCTCGGCAATCTCGATGCAGGCGAAGTAGTGCTTCACATGGTCCCGGATCGCCTCGGGTTTGTGCGGGAGAGCTGAGCGACAAGCTGGCGAACCGTATTCTGGATCGTATGCTGAAGGGTGCAGGTGGGTCACTGCTGAAGACTGACGGGGCAGGAGAAGCCGACGCGGCGGAGCCTGGCTTTTGTTACCTCGTCCCGTCCCAGTGGCCATTGTGTTGATGGGGCTGCTTCGAAGGGTGCTTGTGCTTGCTCTGGGTTGTTCTGGCGCAGATCGGAGTATTCAGCGAGCCTGGGGGAACAGCAAGACTGGAGTATATGAGCAGCCTGGCCAGACTCGCCGGCAATCGCAGCAAGGCTGCCGGCTGTCGCACGGCATTTAGGACCGGCCCGAGCTACGCGCGGTTCAAGCAGGAAACGGACCACCCGAAAGTGCAGCCCTTCAGCTTGTCCTTGCGGGGCAGTGAAACGTGAAACGGGCCGCCTCCAATAGGGGATGGGGATGGCCCAGCTGAAATGCCGACCCTGCATATCCGGCGCAGGGGGTATGCACCCTCGGCGGCTGGCCTGGCGGTCGACCAATGCCGCCGCGGGAGACGGGAAGGCCCCGGAGACACCGGCCAACATCAGCGGCACGAGCCGTCGGAGGAATTGGCTTCTAATTTCATCGCGAGGCTCCAACGGTGGAGCCGGTGCATGAGTACGGGATATATAGATTCCAATCGATATACGGCGCCTGGATATTGACGTCTTGCTGTCGCTGCCCAATTGCATCTCGCTCCGGGGCTATGGGACGCCTCATGATTGGGAGACCCTCGGCGGCTAGGTAAGCGACCGAGGGCACGCAGCTGCAGGGGCTGCAGAGTCGAAGCTCGCGCAAGTCCAGACCACAGCCCCAGCCCG
The DNA here is from genome assembly GCF_000226115.1 of Thermothielavioides terrestris NRRL 8126. Lineage (NCBI taxonomy): Eukaryota > Fungi > Ascomycota > Sordariomycetes > Sordariales > Chaetomiaceae > Thermothielavioides > Thermothielavioides terrestris. The sequence goes on from NC_016462.1 coordinate 3,423,460, forward strand.
TCTTGATTGCAGCGAGAACAGTTGCGCTACTCAAGCCGGCCTCCTCAGGCGCGCCTCCGAGGACGCGACACTCGGAGCCGGCGGCTACTAGCCGCGGACGCGCAGGAGCGAGCGCACGATAGGCCTGATGCAGCTGTTTCCCTCCAATTTTACTGCCTTGTGTACTTGGTGACGGAGCAAGGATCCCCCAAACACCGTTTAACGCTGCCTGTGCATGATGAGAATAGCTATGTTGCGCACGTAACTGAGTCGGCCGGCGACATGCCCGTTTAGTTGAGCTGGTCAAGCTCACCAAGCACTGGAAGAACGGGCGGAAGCACCTATGGCGTCTGGCGTCATTGGCCAGCAGTATGGACGTGCTGTTGGGCCAACTGCACGACATACGGATGAGCACATGGGGGTGTAACCCAGTGATCATCGAGACGTCATAGGAGAGAAACCCCCAACCTGGGGCTGCCGCCGACCTCTTTCAGACATGGCGACTCAAGTTTCTGGCCAACTTGCCGAGTGAACTTCGCTCATGCTTTCACGCTATCTTGCAGGTAAATGCAGGGCATCCGTTTGCCAATTCGCTCCCGGGCGCTGCCTCTAACTATTTGTCGTCGAAGTGTCACCACGCTTTTGCCTGGTCGACAGTCAGGGAACCAGATATTGAACAGAACTTTCTCAGCACGCAATTCGTCGCACAAGAGCATAGTCCCAGACATGCAGACTATCAAAGTACGACGCTCTGGCTCAGATTGAGGGACGCAAAAGGGGTGTTACTAACCAATCCTGCCAGGACACGCTCGCCGAGAACCTCGGCGGACCGGCCACCCTGCTCGGGTCGCACCAGTTCAAGCTGGACGACTGCCCGGACCTCTCGGGAAAAGTGGCTGTCGTGACCGGAGGAAGCGAAGGGATCGGCTTCGGGGTGACGTACACGCTTCTCAAGCACAACATCGCCAAGCTCTTCATCCTCTCCAAGTCGAAGGAGGTCGTTGACGGCGCAAAGGATGCCATGGCCAAGGAGCTCGGCCAAGACAAAGCCGACCGCACGGTCTGGATGGAGTGCGACCTCAGCGATTGGGTACGGGTCAAGGATGTCGCCGAGGCGATCAAGCGCGAGGCCAGCCGACTCGATATCCTCGTCAACAACGCCGGGCGGGGCATCATGCCGGCGGAGTTCACGCCGCTCGGCGTGGACCGGCACATGGCCGTCAACCACATAGGCCACGTGGTGCTGACGAGCCACCTGCTGCCGCTCATGAAGCGCACGGCCGAGCAGGGCCACACGGTGCGCATCAGCAACCAGGCCAGCAACGTGCACTACCAGGCGCCGGCGGAGACGCGGTTCGCCAGCCTCGAGGAGATCAACACCGATGTAGGGCCCAACGGGCAGTACGGGCGGAGCAAGCTGGCGGCGATTCTGTACGCGCGGTATTTCGACCGCAATGTGACCAAGAAGGGGCATCCGAACGTGCTGATGAACGCGACGCACCCGGGGCTGGTGAGCACCAAGCAGAGCCGGACGTCCATCTTCGAGGCGTGAGTGTGCATGGCGTGCCGCCGTTTTTTTTTTTTTTTTTTTTTTTTTTTCTTTCCTTGCAGCTCGACCTGCTCACTAATGCGAGACGGCAGCTTCCCGCTTGGAGGCTACGCCATGTCTCATGGCATCGAGCCGTTCAAAAAAGACCAGTTCGAGGGAGCGGTCCCCACCATCTACGCGGTGACCACGACCAAGGAGTCGGGCCAGTACATTTGCGCGCCGGCCATTCCCGAGGCGGGCAGCGACTTGTCGCAGAGCGAGGAGCTGGCCGACAATCTGATGGAGCTCACCAGGAATGTTGTCAGGGAGAAAACGCGCAGCGAGTCGGCGGACAAGGGGTGTCCGTTTGACGACCTTGTGCTGCACTGACTGCTGACCCTTTCTGCTGACCCTGCTGCCCCTGCTGGAGGAACCGAAAAATGTGAGCCGTCGGTCTGGGTGGTTCACTGGTGCGTGGGGTACTGCAACGCCAACTGGCTGGTTTGGCTGACCGCCTCAGCGATAGTGGAGACGGTGGCCTGCAAGACGCAGGGAACAACGGGGCCCGATTGCCAACCAAACGATGAGATGTTGCTTGCTGCTGGATCCAACAAGAAAAAGCCGTCGACGGAGAGGTTCTGGTCCAGTTGAACGAAAAAAAATCTCCCGCGTGCACCTCCTGACGGAGCTCCGCAAACAAACGCAGGCTGAGCATTGGAGATCGTCCGCGGGGTTTTTTCAATTGGAAGTTGTGCCAGAGTTCGTCCGTATCTTCCAGGTTGGTTCGTTTGCTGAAGCAAGGGATGAACGTCGCCAATCCCTCCATCTTGATGTCGACCCGGGAAAAAAAGTCATGACTGCTGCAAGCCCTGCCACCCTCCAGTACACTAATGTTCTCGCGGGTCCATGGACGGCACGGCTTGGGCGGGACGGATTGGAGTTACTACGGAATACACTCCTGTTAGCTGGGCTCAGACCCCTTTTCGTTGCAGGCCCCTTGATTTCGAAGGTGCCGTGACGGACGGGACTGCTGGGAGTGGTTGCGGTCTTGCGTTCCCACTGGCGGTGGGCGGAGGTGATGGGCACGCTGATTGGAAGGCACATGCAGCCCCTGCCGTCCCCTCCGGTCCCCTGTCGTTGTTGGAAACGTTGCTGTGCCTGCTCTCGAGAGGCTTGGCAGTCGAGAAAAGAAAAATGGGCAGTGAGGGAGAATTGCCTCCCGAGGTCTCCTCCCGTGCAAAACCAAGCATACATTACTTGCTAGATCACGGCTCGGATACAAAATCGCGAGCCCGGCTTTGGCATGTTTGGCTTGCGCGTGTGTCCGTTGCCCAGGCACGGAATGGATGAGACACTCAATCCCGCCATTCCCTCATTCCAAGTGGATGGGAACCTCTGCAGGGATTCTGCCTGCCTCTTGGAGTCTGGGGTTCCCAGAACGGCTGGGCCCCTGCTGCCTCCCGCTGACGCTAGCCGAGTTGGGCGCTAGGCCCTCCCAAGCTAGCAGCAGTTCCTGCAAGCACTTTGGCTCCCCATGCCAATTCCCAGCTCGCGTCCCCACAGCCAGCGCGAACCGACGAACCATGCGGCGCCGATTGCTCGTTGCAGCTGCCTTTCGCCTTCGTCTTTTCTGATACGTCTCTTTCCTTTTCCCATGCTCCCCGTCACTCAATCTTTCCAATTGCAACTTGGCTGAGCCACCTCGCTCTTCCCCTCCAACCTTCCTGACCTCGCTGTGCGCGGCGGCCAAGATGGATGCCTACGGCGCACCCTCCAGGCCCGGCACCAGCTTGGCCAGGACACACCGCGCACACTCTACCGATCACCCACACTCTCCGTCCTACCCATTGTCGCCTCTGCTCCAGGAGAGGCTCCAACGGTCGCGGCGGGTCGAGAACGAGCGGATGGCCGCCCAGTCCAGCTCCGACATGCTGGCCTCGTCCACAAGCTCTCGCCATGTAGGGAGCCCTTCCCCCGCCGACAGCCCGCGACCTCGGTCGAGCGGAGGGCCCGAGGCTGCGAAGCCAAAGAAGGGCCTGAGCGTCAAAGAGGTGGAGCAGACCTTGTCCACTTTGCACAAGCAGAACTTCGACCTGAAGCTCGAACTGTACCACCGGAGAGAGCGGCAAACTGCCCTTGAGGAGCGGATCGAGGAACTGGAGCGCGAGGCGAAGGAGCGAGACGACCTGAACGATTCCCTCGTCAGAGAGCTCGAGAAGCGGGACAAAGCCGTCGAGGATGCAGTAGCCATGATCCTGGCCTTGGAGAAACGGGTCGAGCAGCTCCTCCTCGAGAGGAAGATGGCCCGCCAGGTGGAGGCCGAAGGGACCGCATCCCCCCACGTCGACTCGGCGGCTGTTACGCCAGCAGCGAGGAAAACTGGCACCTTTGAGCCGTCGCCGCTGGTTGAGTCGAGGACACCCACACGCCTGCCGAGCTTTGTTTCTGAGCAGAGCGAAAACCTTCAGCACCTTAGAAGTGTGTATCTTGGTGCCGGCGACAGCAACCTCAGCCTGCCCCGGCTGGTTGGGGACACGCCTGACACCACCCGCACGGACCCCAGGCTAGCCAGCCCTGCATTGAGCGACCTCAGCGAGAGCTCGTTTACCAGCATCTATGGCCGCGAGAGGACCGGTGAGGTCTCGTCGCCCTCAAGGAGCGGTGCGTTGCCCGGGAATGAGCCGTCTAGGACTGTGTTGCCAGCACTGGAATCCCAAAACCGAGTCAGGTCTTCGACGCCGAGGCAATACCTCCGCCCGTCCAGCTCCCGTGCGGCGAGCGGGCAGTTTCACAACATCGGCGACGTTCTGGGCATTGAATCCTCGCCTCTGCAGCTGGTGGAGAAGATGAGTATCACGCGTATGGCGGCCATGAGGAAATCGCCAAGACCGACAACAGCGACTCGGGACAAGGACTCGTCGCCATTTACGCGGCCTCCAACATCACAGGCACAGCCCAAGACTAAAAAGGAGAAGCGGGAGGCCTTGGAGAGAGTCCTCACTCAGGGACATTTCAACAGCCCTCAGGCACTGCCCCCCACACCGGACACCCTTTCAACCACGACGCTGGGGCAGAACGATACTCCGTCCAAGGAGCAGGTCCGAGAAGATGAGCGAGGCTATCAGCCAACAACCCAGGCGACCGCGGCGAGAGTTCCGACGGGAGACGAGCATCCGCCGTCGGCCCGAACAGCGCCACCCGCATCCGCCGCAGCGCATAATAGCCGGAAACAGGTCCAGACCCTCAACGATCAGCTCTCCGCCATGCCGGATTCGGGCCAGTCGCGTCCGGATGCGCAGGCAATGAATGCTCGCAGTCGCGATGCCAGCGGTCGTGGGGTGGATATCCTGGGCCACAAACGGAGGGATTCGACCACCTCGAGCGTGGACACATGGCTCCGAGAGAGTCTAAAACCAGACAGCATGGATGCGCTGGACCCCATGAGTTCTGTGTCGCAAACACATGCGAGTGCCGGGAACGGCCGCATTTCACCGGATCTCTTCTCGTTTCCCACCTCCGCGGCAGGCTGGGCAGCCCACGCCATGTTCGGATCCCTCGGAGGGAAGGGCTACATCAGCGCCGGCGGCAAGCCCCCCTCGGCGACACCGATCGCCGACATGCTGGATGCTATCGGCGCATCCGTGCCTCCAACGCCCGGCCGTGGCCCTGGACGCTTCACCCCGACGCTCTACACCGGCCCCACCGCGCCGCCACCTCCGAATCGACGCTCCAGTCTTCAGGCCCGGACCGGTGCGACGGCAGATGCCGCACCCGAAACGGAAGGCATCTCGCCACCGTCAGCCCGGCCGGCCATAGGAGCCTCGGCGCAAACGAAGGGCTCCGCTCGCGCCAATCGAGCGCGAAGCAACAGCACCGACGTGCGACCGCCTCCGCGGCATCTCACCGAGCTCGGCCTGAAACAAGACCGAGCCAGGACCGTGCCGCCCAAGCAGGTCCACCTCCCGCCCCCGCTGCCCAAGCAAGACCCGCCCTCACAGCAGCAGGACGCACCGTCCCAACCCCTTGCCAAACAGCGACACTACCCCCCCACCGCCAGCCAGGGCTCCCGCCCGCGCTCGCGCGGCCTCAACAGCTTCTTCCGCCGCTCGACCGGGTCCGCAGACATGACGCAGCCCCCCGCGCCGCCGGCGAGCGCCCCGCCGACGCAGACGGCTTTCAGACCGCCGCCGCAGACCCAGCCGCCGCACCCGCCGATGGGGATCCCGTCGTGGGTGCGCCGCAGCTCGCTCGCGGCCGCCGAGGACGACGCCTGCCGCGCGAGCGCCACGCCGCCACCCATTCTGCGGAACAAGGTCACCTCCTCGGCGGCGGCAGCAGCGGCTGGGGTGGAGAACGACGAAGATGGTGGCGTCGCGCTTCATGCCACGTCCGGCGCAGCAGCAGCAGCTGCTGGCCGTGTTGGTGGCGGCGAAGGGGGAGTGGTTCTGGGTGCGGTACCCGGCTCTGCGCCGACGAAGGCCGCCTCCTCGCGCAAGTCGTGGGGCGGCGGTAGCGGGAGCGGGGAGGGCGGGCCGGAGAACGGCGGCGGGGGCGTGCCGATCGGGAATAGCACTGGGGGAGCAAGCGCGGGCGGCGGCGGGAAGAGGAAGTGGCTTGGCCTCGGCCGAGTGGGCAGCTTGCGGAACCGTGGGGCGTAGAGTGCCTGTGGGCGGGTGGTGGACGTTGCCGGGCAGGTTTCCGTTCCTTTCTTCTTACACTATGTTCTCGCCCCGTTGGCCCCGGTTGGACTTCGGCGCTGTAGCGCTGTCCTTTTCTGCTTGGCGCTGGCAGCTGTGATGAATGCGGGTTTGGCGAGGAGTTTCAGGTTCAGGCTTGGGCTTTGGAAGCTTGTCTTGGCGTCCTCTGCTTTTTGGCGCTCTCGGCCTTTAAAGGGTTGGCTTGGGTTGCTTTTGGCGTTTGCGGGAAAGAAAACGTGGTCCGGCGTGGCCCTTGGTTTACCTACCTAGAGATGGCAGCCACAGGCACTCCCTGATTTGATGATCACTTTCAGCTCTGCTCGCTGTACTCTAGACGAATAGCACACAAGTTGCTCACCAAGGTCAAGTAGTTATCTCTCTCACAGGAGAGAGACAGATTTCGATCACCTGGCCTTCACAGTACTGGTTCACGAATTGGTGGGCACCGGAATCGCCGCCTGATGTACGGATACGGGGCTCAACTCAAACCTGAAGATGGCACGAATCACTCACCTCCGCCCCCACCACATTCACGAATTGCGGGAATGGGTCCCCGGAGCAGTAGCATCCAGCAGGGCTGAGCACGTAGCTCTCTGCGGTGGGAGGCCCTTAACTCACTGGATCCATGATATCTGGTCCCTGATATAAAGGGCCGGGAACGCCCGGCGCGTCAAGTCCCGCCGCGACACGGAATGGTGGTGAGTGGGTGAACAGGATTCATTCCGAATCCCGGGAGGCTGCTCGAAATGGTTTTGGAATCCTTCGCACGCCAACACCACTTGGCCGCTTACTCTGCAGAAGGACAAGCCGAATTTATCACGGTTCTACAGCCGGGTTGGCTGAGTAAAAATATTTCCGTTCTTATAAATCGCTGTGTCACCTGTTTTCCTAGATATGCCAAGTTTCCCTTAAAGAGGGGACGAAGACGGTGCGGACTGCTGGGCCTCCGCCATTTTCATCCGCTTCATTCTGGATCCAATCATCTGATCCCCGTGAGTGCCGAAGACAGCAGGGCCTGGTCGGCCGGACCTTCAGCATCATTGAAGCGAAGCTTAAAGATGAAGCTCCGTAACAGTGGTTACATACATATAGTGTATACACTGTAGGAGCGAAGCTAAGCTTCGCTTTATTTACCGGGCAAATCCTCCAGAGTTTTTAGTGTTTCGATTGGTCGAGAGGCCCAAATCATATGACTTAGCGCGGTTTGTACAGTGCCAATTTCTCTGTAAATTACCACGCGCTTCGCTTCACACTTACGGGGGCAGACAGTCACCGTAGGGTCTAGTATTCCGGGGCAGTATACCAGAACCACGCCGACGACCATGAAGCTGATCGTCGCCGGATCCACCGGCTTCGTGGCGACCGAGGTCATTCGCCAGGCGCTTGCCAACCCGGCCGTCGCGTCTGTTGTCGCCCTGGGCCGTCGCAAAGCCCCGGAGCCGCAGAGGTTGGATCCCGGAGCCGACGTGTCGAAGTTCACGTCGGTCGTCCTGGAAAACTTCGACAATGAGTATCCCGAGAGCGTGAAGGGGGCGCTGGCCGGGGCCGATGCGTGCATCTGGTAGGATGTTGCGTTTGTCGTCTGGCTCTGTCCTCAGGAGGGACTGTCTGCTCACTTGGGCCCGACTATTTATTTGTCTAGGACAATTGCGGTCACGCCAAGCAAGTCAAAGACGGTGCCCCGCGAGCAGGTGATCAAGGTCTCTCGTGACTACGCCGTCAAGTGCCTGGAGACCCTGTCGCGGCTGCCCCGCGAGGGTGATAGCAAGAAACCGCTCCGCTTCATCTACATCAGCGGCCACAAGGCCGAGCGGGACCAGAGCAAGAAGCCTCTTATTATAGGCGACTACCTTCTGATTCGCGTATGGCACTCTCCCACCCTCGTATTTGTCCCACCTACCTGATGTGCCCCTCTGTAACTGACCTCGGTCGTGCTTCGCGCTCGCTCCACAGGGAGAAGCGGAAACACGCATCCTCGAAACAGCCAAACAAACCGGCGGCGCCGTGCAGGCGGCCGTGGCCAAGCCGGGCCTTATCTCTGGGCCGGGCAAGAAGACGTCGTGGCTGCAGCGCACCTTGCTCTCGCTCATCGGCCTGCCGAGTATTGAGGTCAGCGAGATTGCCGCTGCGCTGCTGCAGCAAGCTGTGAAGGGGGTCGAAAAGGAGACGCTGTCCAACGACGATATGATCAGAATTGCGCGCGAGGTGTCGGCCGGGAACAAGTAATGGGCGGTCACCCTCTGGAGTGTGGTAATCGATTTCCTTGCATTTTCCGCGTATACGCCTGTGCACTTACGATCCCTTGAGCACGTCGGCCCCATGGCTGAGATGACTTTTGCCCTATCCGGCCTGCATGTCGCCGTTGTCTTGGACCGTTCAGCCCACGGACATGATGCTGCTCGACAGAAATGCGGTCGCCAAGCCCTCTCGTTTAGGTACTTTGCCGCCAGCCCCGGAGTGTTCGCATCTGCCTGGCGATCAGGACCCTAATGCTGCTGGCAAGTCTTGGCTTCACAGCACCAACTTTGGCTGCTGGGACCCGAAGTCATCTGGCCAATGTAACGGCCTCAGCCTCTGCCGCCATCCGCCCCTGTTCCGGCCCGTGGCTCAGATGCGAGCTCGCCAATGACACTGCGCGGAGCCGATCCGAGCCTCACCACGCCGCCCCTGAAACCACGCCTAGCTCCCCAATGGGCAGTGTTCGTTGCAAAAATCTACACTAAATTCGACCTTGATCCCTGTGCCTGCAACAAAGAATGGCCCAATGCGAAAGAAGTGTCATGTCCGAAGACGGGGCTTTCCGCTCGCACTCGGGCAGTCTCCCGGCTTTCTTTCTCTTCTTTTCTTCTGATTTTCGCCCTCCCGTCAACCGTGACATCCTTCCCGTCCGTGACCACCCGATACACATCTCGGCCATTGTGCCTGGTCCCTAACCCATGCTGCTGCCGACATGCACCCGATGACATGGAGTCTCGTCGCCGCACTCTGGGTTGAGCGAGTCGTCTCGGCGACGTGCCCCAACAAGACGGCGTCGCCACTGGCCGTCCCCATCAGAGACACCCAGGTCGACCCCAGCATCGCGAACTCGACCATGAGGGGGATACCAGCCAAGATCGGCACGCCGCCCCAGGACATCGTCATGATCCCATGGCCGTAGGTTCGGCCATTTCTCCTGTGGACCCGTGAGTGTCGGGGCTAATGATGGGCCAATGGCCATGTCAGCGATCTGAACAACACCTACATCTACGACGCTCAGTCCCCGTGCAACCCCAACGTCGTCGCGAACGACGTCGTGTGTCGCATCCGTCGAGGAGGCGAGTACCAAGAGGCGAATTCATCCAGCTTCGCCAAGTCGTCGGATCTCGTCGCGGCCGGAGGCGCGACGCAGGAAATCACCACGCGCGGCTCCGAGGCGGGCGTGCCCAAGCTCATCTCGACCAGCCTGGCCGGCACCGAAGTGCTGCAGGTCAACGGCACCAACGCCACGGCCTTCCCCATCGGCATCCCGCGCCAGATATGGGACAACGGCTACACGACGCTGCACGTGCTGGGGCTGGGGTCGAACTCGACGTACCTCGACGCGCTGGTGCGGGCGGGGCAGATCCCGGGGCGCGCGTGGTCCGTCTTCTGGGGCCGCATGTGGACGGGCAGCAGCGCGACCGACATGGACGGGTCGCTGGTGCTGGGCGGGTACGACGAGGAGAAGGTCATCGGGCGCAACTTCACGCAGCCGCTCGACTACTCCGAAGAGACGGGCTGCTGGACCGGCATGAAGGTGACCGTGTCCGACATGGTGCTCAACTTCCGCAACGGCACCGACGCGAGCATCATGCCGCACAACTCGGCCGTGCAGTGCTGCATCGTGCCGCAGCGCCAGCTGCTGTGGGAGGCGCCCACCGACATCGTCGGCCAGTTTGAGGAGGCCACGGGCACCGTCGACGCCGGCTACTCGCTCGGTCTGAACCGCGACGCGAGGCTGATCAACATGACGGCGACTCCCAATATGTAAGCGTCTTTTTTCTCTGCCAACCCCCCGCTCTGGCGCAGTCCACACTAACCCTCTCTCCCTTCTCTCTTCCCACTGTTAGCTTCGACGGCGACGTAACCTTCGTCCTCTCCTCGGGCCTGCAGGTCCGCGTGCCCAACGACCAGTTCATCGTGCCGCACGCCGACTTCCTCGACAGCGGCGAGCGGTCCGTCAACCAGTCGCAGAAAGAAATCCTCATCGCGCCCGTCGACAGCAACCCGGCCACGCTGGGCCGCGCCTTCTTCACCGCCGCCTACCTGCTCGTCGACCACGACGACCGCTCCTTCACGCTGTGGCAGGCCAACCCGACCACGCGGAGCAAACTGGTCGCTGCGCCGGGCAGCAGCAGCGGCAAGGCGGCCGGCTGCGGCGGGGTTGGTGGTGGCCAGGGCGATGCCGGGGACGGATCCGGAGCGGGATCCAACAAGGACGCGACCATCCAAGGGCGGGGCGTCAGCGCCGGCGTGATTGCCGGGGCGGCGGTGGGCGGCGCGGCGGTGCTGGCGGGCATCGTGGCGCTGGTGTTTTTCCTGCGGCGGCGGAGGAAGAGGAACAGGGAAGGCGAGATGGCGCCCGCCGGCCCGCTGCCGCAGCCGGACCGGGCGCGCGGAAGCGCGGAGGGGGCGGTACTGTACTACAAGATCGACAACTCGGTGCCGAGCGAGGTGCCCGGGTCGATGCCCAAGCTGGCCGAGATGCGCGCGGACGAGTACCACCGCCCGCAGGAGGTGCATGGGGAGTCGTTGGCGCCGCCGGGTGCGGGCCTGCAGGAGACGGGGCGGCCGCTGACCTTTGAGTTGGACGCGGCGGAGCAGCGTCGGTGATGTGGCGTTGGGGAGAGTGACTGGCAGAGTGGAGGCGAGATCTCGCATGTGGATAATTTTTCAATAATATCTATATGTCAGAAGCTTTCTGTCTTGTCTCGTTGAGCCCACAGCTCGTCTCCCAATCTCAAATGCTGACCCCTGAATCAGATCCCTCAAACCATGCCCCTCGCCGTCCCCGTGTAGACCGCCGATGGCGAATGACATATCACTCATCTTCTTTAGAGAACTGAGCAGCGTGTTCGGCCTTGTAGGCCCTCAGCTGCTCCATCTTCTTCTCCACCAGGGCGGGGAGCTTCTCCCTCGTCTCCGCGTCAAGCAACGCCAGACCGTCCCCGTCGCTGGGGTCGTGTAGCGCGGCCCAGTAGACGGCGTCCAGGTCCAGGCACCTCCTGGACGCGTAGTTGAACCAGAACCGTTTGCTCTCCCACGACTCGCGCATGCGGGCCGAGAGAGGCGGGTCGAGCCCCGGCTGCTGCGCCTCGACCCGCTCCATCACGCGTAGGAATTGCTCCAGCCGTGGCTCGTACCGGGCCAGGAAATCGTCCATGCCGTCCTCTTCGATCCAGAGTCCCGGCTGTTTGAGGACCAGCCACCACGGCGGGTCGTAGGCGAATTGCTCGGGCATGGCGTTGGTGAACTCGAAGTCGAGGACGGCCGTGATGCGGAGGGTTTCCCGGTCGAACAGCATGTTGTTGGGTTGCAGGTCGTCGCAGAAGATCTTGAATTGTGCGGGTGCTGAGTGCTCGTTGTCTGTGCAGAACCTGGGGATGAGTTGCCTGAAACGATGGCGGGCGACGAAGCGTCTCTGGACATCCTCTTCGTCGTCGGCCAGGTTCCGTTGCGTCTCGAGGTGCAGGAGATGCTGCTGCGCAACCTGCTCGAAGAATTCGCTTGATGAGTCCAACGGCTTCGTGGGGAATTTGTCGATCGGGTAGCCGGTCGTCGTTCCCAAGATGTTCATGTTGAAGGTCAGGGGCCGCTCCGTGACGGCCCATGCTCCAGGCTTGGCCGGGTCATTCCGAGAGATGGCGCCAATCCGAGGGAAGCTGAGCCGGGACAGCTGAAGCATATACCCGGCAATCTGCTCGTAGAAGGTATCGAGCGTGGCCTCATCCAAATCTGGATTCAGAACCATCGGTTCGTACTCATCCTCCTTCGGTCGCTTCAGAAACCACGACAACCGCTCGCCCTCGATGTAGTCCATGATGATAAACGGTCCTAAGCCCCTTGGGCTCTCTGAGGCCGGGCCCCAACAGTGAATGCGAGGCAAGGGGATTGTCGTGTTCTCGCGGAGGTACTCGATAAATCGGGCTTCGTTGGCTACCTTTTCATCCCTCCACGGCGTCACCGTTTCGCCGGGCATGGCGAAGCGGATTAAGGCGCTAGGTCGCCGACCGTTAAAGTCGACGTGGTAGGAGATGTTGAAGGCGCCTTTGAAGAAGCCTTTGTAGGTTCCCGTGCCGCCGCCATTCAGACGGGCGTCGACGAAGGCGACGACCTCGTCAGCGGAGTCGATGAGCCGGCGTATCCAGGCTCGGCATTCCGCGTCAGCGGCTGCCTCAGCTAGTTCGTCGTACTCAGTGATGGTCATGTCTACTTTCACAACGCTACTACCTGGTCGTTGCAGTGCGGAGCGGATCTCGTTCTGAATCAGTGAAATTTGAGCGGGGTTGGATTGACCTGTTGGCTCCAGGTTCAAGCACGAGAAGAGAGCAGCGGTTGGGATTGGCTAGCCTGGACCGGGTTGATCGCCAGTGTTCGACAGCCTTGACCGCTTCTCTCCTGATGCTCGAGTTAAAGTAGGAACCTTACTAACACCTCGGACATACTATATACTTTGACCGCTGATCACAGCAAGACAACAGTTCCCTGAATCTTCGAGGCGGCATGAGGAAGCCGGATGTAGGCGCCGCAGCCGGCCCGTGTTCAGGCGACGGGCCTAGGATGGGTTCGAGGCGCGGCGCAACTGCACAAGATTGGAGCCCGAGGTGCGGGGCTCGAGCAAATGGACGGTTGACAACAAGGCTGGGCGTTTGGAGAGATAGGGAGACCGGAGGGTGCTGTGGTCGGGGGCAGGCGATAACCTTCGTAATCAGTGTGAAGGTCCCAAGCAGGAGCCGTGCCCGTTTGCTCTTACACCTTTCACACCCGTCTTGACTCTTGCTTTCCACTCCGGAACGAAACATCTCGAAATGTCCCAAGCTTCTCGAGATAAAACCTCTCGATTCGTTTACCCAATCGACGAACTCCTCGCTAATCGGCACACGTCTGCGATGCATGTGTTCTTCCATCATGATGGAGACCTAGCCGATGCGAGAAACGCGAACGTCATCGGCGCTTTCCTCGCCGTGCTACCCCCAGAAAAGGCCGCAGCGGAAGCGAACCGATGGATCCTCGTGCTGCGGACCGGCCAGCAGTCGACAATGGCGATTGAGCTCAAGCAGACCGACCCGGTGGGGAACACAGCAGTGTGCTGCTCGCCGGGGCCCCGCGTGCTCGATAGGTAGCGAGGCGGGGGTTCTGGAGGGTTGTGCGAGGGGTTGGCCGCTTGCAGTCCGACATGGAACCGTGGTCGGCGACTGGATAGGCCGCCTCGAGGAGACGGGCTCGACGAGATACAGGCTTTCGAAAGTCCGAGGTACGCCTCTGCTTAAAGGGGCGAGATGGTGGATGGACTGTGCTCTTCTCCAGTTGGGCGGCTTTCTTGCCTCGCCGCATCGCGACGTTAACGATCTGAAGGCATGGATTAGGCTGGAATGGGAAAGGGATGGGAGCCCGAGGGCTCCTGGCGAGCTCCAGACACTTGAGAGAGGCGTATGGTTGGAGATGGAGTGAGTCGGTTACACAAGCCAGCAAGGCACACGTTGTCCAGGGTCACTTCGAGCCCGGCAGAGGCGCCATAACAAGTAGTAACATGGAAGCTCAGTGCGTGTCCGAGGTAGTTTTCTTCTTTTTTCCTTCTGAGACTGCTGAACCCATAATGACTGATGCTTTTCGTGTGGCCCTTCCACACAGATGCACTTCTCCCCAAACTATCTCAGTCGCCATTACAGCGTCCCATCCTACAGCCTTCGCACAGAAGATGTTCATGCGCCGGCCCGCCCTTGTCTCCGTTGTACTCGGGCGGCGTCGTGGGAATGCCAGCCCACTTCTTCAGCCGGTATGACACCCTGTCGACGTACGACTTCTCGTCGAGGCGCAGGACGCCCAGTTGCTTGCAAGATTTGCAGCGCTGCTTGTACACGACGGCGTTGTAGCCATTGCCCGCGTACCGCCGAATCTGGATGGCGATTTTCTTGCTTCCCCAACCCTGCTGGGAACAGGTCGGGTTGCGACATTCGAAGCTGCCCATAACGTGGGTCGAGTAGTCGTCGATGGCGTCGTGGTCGCCTCCCGCCTGGTTGAACCACGGTTCCGGAAAGATATTCGCGTGAATGGCGTCCTCGACGGCTTCGTGAAGGGACGGGAACATGGCTGTCGCATTGTTGGAAACATATCTGCCGAATCTGTGACGCCCTTTGGCGATGGCCATATTTTCAAGAGACGTGAGCTCAAGGTCGAAATAAGCTGGGCAGACAGGACTGAAAGTTGGTTTGGGACTAGTGGTGTGGTTTCTTCGTCCGAAACCTGGGCAACAAGCGAGGGGTATTAACCACGGGCGCTCGTGCTGTTTGTTCCTGGGTGGCCTACTCCGCACTTCAGCCAAAGCTGAACGCTATCATGCATCATTGCCAGCGTGTAGTTTCTGTCTAGACCAGTTGCAGTGATAGCAGACGGCGATGATGCTCACAAGGGACCGGTGCCACGTATCTTCCCGAGCCGTGAACATCCAACAGAGATGCGGAGATGATGGCACTGCGGGCCTCAGTGCATTTCCGGTCCCAGTGCGTTGCCATAAACCAGATGAATCAAGCATGATGAGTGCCTATTGGTGGTTGAGTAGCCCATGCAGGACCTGCAGACACATCACACTACCTGCTGGCTCCCTGACAGGGCACTTCTCTGCCGCGATGTCAGATTTTGCTTGGTTGTCGGCGCAAGGGTTGTCACCTGGACATCGTCGGTGGCTTGGGTAGATGCATTTGCGCCTGGCGTTGGCAGAGTCGGTGTCCTTCCCCGCGACCCGGCCCTCCCAGAGGTTGGCCCCTCCCTGCTGTTGGCCGTCACTGGAGCGTTACGCATCCTAATCAGAGGGCCGCTATCATCCAATGGGTGCCCTGTGCACTTGTCCATGATCGTCGCAGCCCGAGACCGAGGAAGCAGCGCATTGTAGTGTATGACCTGTGCCATCGCGGCAAGTGAGTTTAGCGCTTGATCCGTTGTTCAACTCCTCGGCGCCGGGTAATTGTTTCAGCCCGGACCAGACGGGTGCCTCGAGTAGGGCCAGGGAAGGCGGAATGTGGAGAGAAAACGCCAGACGGAATCAAAGTTAACCTATCGGAGAGGCGCTTGCCTTGGGCTTTTGTGCATTCTTGTTCCTTGGAACTGGCGGCTTGCCGCTGCTTTCGCCCACACAACCTGGAAGAGCCAAGGGAGGTTGGTGGCCGGGACACAGCAGGAGGCTTACGCAACGCGGACCGCCCCTGCCTATAGGTACAGTAGAGTTCTGCGCCGAGACCAGTGACCAGCGCCGTCAAACGACTGCTGTAGGCCTCAGGTCAGTTTTGCTTAAAATAGGTACCTGGTACCCTATGGCGACTGTCTGCCTCCGTAAGTGTGAAGCGAAGCCGCGCAATAATTTAGCTACAGAGAAATTAGCACTGTACAAATGGCACTAGGTCACCTGACTTGGGCCTCTTACGGCGCTCCAAATGTATTACTGTCTATTAACCCAAACCCGTTTGCAACTGACCGCCAGCCGAACAATAGCCACAGCAACCAGCTTACCCCGCTACAACCCGATTTTAAGAATTGCCCCTCGCTCTATACAATCGCCCCTCGCTCTATACAATTAAAGATATTTTAGCTACCTTACACCTTGCAATACCTCTAGGAGCTATAGGCAGGGCGTATATAAGCCACAGGCAGGGTATCTATACAACTGTGGCTACTGTAGGCAGGGTATACAACTGTAGCTGCCACAGGCAGGGTGCACAACTGTGGCTGCCGCAGGCAAGGTGCACAACTGTAGCTACCGCAGGCAGGGTATACAACTGTGGCTGCTACAGGCAGGGTGCACAACTGTGGCTGCCGCAGGCAGGGTGCACAACTGTGGCTACCGCAGGCAGGGTGCGCTACTGTGGATGCCACAGGCAGGGTGCACAACTATAGCTGCCGCAGGCAGGGTGCACAACTGTGGGTGCCGCAGGGTACGCAACTGTGAGTGCCACAGGGTGCGCAACTATAGGTGCCGCAGGGTACGCAACTGCTCTATAGGTGCCGCAGGGTACGCAACTGCCCTATAGGTGCCGCAGGGTACGCAACTGCCCTGTGGGTACCGCAGGGTACACAACTGTGGGTACCGCAGTGGTACATAACTGTGGGTGCCACAGGGTGCGCAACTGCCCTGTGGGTGCCACAGGGTATACAACTGTAGGTGCTGCGGGGTATACAACTGTGGATACTACAGTGGCATATAACTGTGGGTACCGCAGGGTACGTACAAGCTATAGGTACTATAGCAGGGCTCTCTAGCTAGCATCAAGCTTAGTTGAAGGGTCTTAGCCTAGACTAGTAAATATTGCTAAAACTAAACACTAGGCTTAATTAAGAAACAAGCCTTAACACTCCAACTAGCCTTGAACTTTCAACTAGCCTTGACATATACTATATAGCGCCTAGGCCAGCGCCTAGCAATTCTATATTATAGTACCCCTCTAGTATATACACTTACTATCCTCTTACACTACACTTACCGACGTTAGCGCCTATCCCTATACCCTACTATCTAATGTTCTTATATCTCCTACTCTGTATATTGTATATATCGAATTGCCTATGGATTCGGCTACATAGCGATGATCCTAGTATATAACTCGAGAATTAGCAGCATTATAGCAGACATTGGATATGGATAAGCTTACTTACGCCCCACTAGCACCCGACCCTATCCACCTACTATCCGATATTCTACTGTGATATCCCTAGCCCTAGATATCGTATACATCAAATTATCTATAAACTTAATAGTTAGTAGTATCGTAGTATATATTGAATGTAGATAACTTGCCTTACGAAGAGGTTAAAGAAGGATAGAAGTTGTAAGCAATAGCAAAATAGAAGTTGTAAACAATAGTAAGATGGAAGTTATAAGCAATAGCAAGATAGAAGTTGTAAACAATAGCAAAATAGAAGTTGTAAGCAATAGCAAGGCAACTCAGTTAAAGCCTTGAATCAGTTGTTCTCAGCTAGCATAGCTACTTAGCAATTCAACGCAATTGATAGAGCCATTTATAGCAGGTTAGCTTATAGAGGTATACCCTAGAACATTTCTCTAGCTAATCAAATAGCCAGATTATAGGGCACCTATCAAGGCTAGTTGAAGGTTCAAGGCTAGTTGCAGCTATCAAGGCTAGTTGGTTATAGCTCAAGGCCAATTAGCCTTAATGCCTCCCACATTTTCCCGCTACGGTAGATAAGCGAGAGCGATAGGCAGGGTAGGCAATGTTTTATTGCATATAGCGAAGAGCGATTTTGAAAGTGGGCCAGGTTTGTTTGTTTAGTTGGAGTTAGTTGCAAACGAGTGTCACATTTATAGACAGTGATACATTTGGAGCGCCGTAGCCTCTCGACCAGTCGCTATACGAGAAACTCTTGGAGGATTTGCCTAGTAAATTGAAGCGAAGCTAGGCTAGCTTCTGCATACACTACCTAAGGTACCTATGTGTATGCAAGCACTTGTTACAGAGCTTCATCTTTAAGCTTCGTGTCAATCAAGACTGCTGGCGTCTCCCATATGTCGCTACCCCTCCAACAGGCTTGCCTGGCCCCTTGATCTGGTCGTCGGTCCAGTACCTCCTTGGTCATGCCATCCAGTCGGTCGCCCAGTTCCTGGTCGCGCAGCTCCCGGTCCTGGTACAGTACGCGTACCACGAAGAAAGCCCCTCGCCTCGGCGAAGTGATTCGGTCGCTGAGAGTGGACGACCTCGAGGGCAAGCACGCCGATGCGCGGAACCAGAATCTTCGGACGGTTGGCTCGTACACTTGGGTAGACAATCCCAGCTCTGGGCCGACCATTCTCGTCCCTGGTGAGTGGGCACCCGAGTCATCTACCTCCTGGTCAGCATCTGCGCCGAGGGTAAGTCTAACAAACCATAACAAACCACGCCATTAGGCAAACCCCCTTTGTGGACTCCCCAGGATCAACGTTCGCGCTTCAAGGAGGACGCTGGGTCCTACTTCCGCGACAAGAACGCAGCCCGTTATCCCAAGTATCCCATGGAGCCGGCTGTTATCGCCGCCCTGACCACCAATGTCACCAACCCCACTGATGTCGACATCTTCGCCTGTGCCAGCACCCTAGGGAACCTACTGCGCTTCATTCAAGGCGAGGACGCTACCTTCCGCATGCTGGCGTACAAGCTCCATAACACCGTCTTTCTCGTGCGGCGCGAGAACTCGCCGACTCAATTGATCCCCGACGTGCGCGGGCATGGCCACATCTTTCACGAGGCCAACACAACCTGGGAGTCCGAGGTCAAGGGGTGTGCCTCGCACCAGCGGCTGGTGCGCTACGACTTCGGCCTCAGCGTGATCGTGCGGTTCGAAGCGGATGGCTACATCCGGCCTCCAAATACCACGGATACGACGACCACCTCCCCAACCACCCCGTCGCCAACGACCCTCGCCTCCCCAGCCCCAGCCACCGTCGACGACCTGACAACCTCCCTCGCCGCAACCACCGTCTCCCCTGCATCCGCCGCTCCCAAGCCAAAGTCACAGTCAACCTTCAACACAGCGTTGACCGTCCTCCACTCCCCCCCGGACGCCGCGTGCACCCCGCACGAGCAGCTCTTCAGCCTCAGGACGCGCAGCATCCACGCCCGCCGGCAACGAAACGAGCTCCTCGCCGCCGAGCTGCCGCGCCTCTGGATCCGCCAGGTGCCGACCTTCGTGCTCGCCTTCCACATGCACGGGCTGTTCAGGCGCGAGGAGACCGAGATCGTGGATGTGCGGGGGCTGCTGAGGGAGTGGGAGGACGAGCACGCCGGGGAGTTGCAGAGGTTTGCTGCGCTGCTGCGCTGGGTTAGGACGGTTGTGTGCGAGTCATTGGAGGGGCGGGTGGAGATTTGTCGATGGGCCAGGGACGAGCGGGGCGGAGAGTGGGAGATGGGGTTGGAGGTGAGGACGGTGGTTGTGGGTGAGGGCGCTGCGGCGGGGGTGGTGAGTGCTGAGGTAAGGAAGCGGTGGGAGATGGCGGGGCGGTAGGGGTGAGAAGGTGAAATAGAAGGAGGCTGGAGTTGACGAGTCCTGACGTGAGAGGGCGGAGGAGAAGGGACATCAAGGCGTGCGGTGAAAGCCGGAGGTCAAGTCGGAGAGCACCGGGCACAGAAGACTGGAAATTGACCTCCATACGGAAGAATACTCGACGAATACAACTGTAAGCAAAGTCTACCACTGTATAATATATGGAAGTCTTACCACTCTGCTCGTGAGCTATGATGCTCCCCCTGACAGTCATCCAGAAAAAGCAATCACCCTTCAGGTTTTCCCATAACGCCGCACTCCGTGCGAACCCACAATCTCAAAAAAATTGCAACCCACGCCCGACTATATGCCATCCTCTCGCCTCACAAGTTACCGTCCAGACAGCCCTCCTCCCCCTCAAGCCGCCACAGTCGCAAGCGACGCCGCCAAAGCGCGCCTTTCCGCCCGCATCTCCTCCATGACCTTTCCATGCGCGGCCGCGAGCACGCGGTAGATATTCGCCAGCTCGTAGTCGCCGTTCCACTCGAACCCCTCGCTGGAGCGGCGGGCCACGTCGGCCAGGCGCGCGTGCGAGCTCTCGGTCAGGTCGGCGTCGATGACCCAGTGCTCCTTCCCCCTGACGGGGAACCGGTAGACCACGTGCTTCCACTCGGAGCGCCGCACCTCCATCAGCCGCGCCCGGTCGTAGGCCGAGTCCGGCGTCGCGCGCAGCTGGGACAGCCGCTCGAAGGGCGAGTCGGGCACCGTCCACGTCGGGGCGCGGTCGCCGGCCTGGGATGGGGAGCGGGTGTTGATCGGCGACGGAGCCAGGAGGTGAGGTTTGGCCGGGGGCGGCACGTCGAGGTGCAGCGCCAGGCCGAGGTTCTTTTGAGGGCGGAGGCCGCGGGCGTGGGAGAGCGGCGGGATCTCCGGGGGCTGTTGTTGCGGTTGTTGTTGTTGTTGCTTCGTCCCCTTTGCTTCAGCCTCTGGCTTGTCGTGGAGGATGGCCGGCGGGCCCTCGTAGACGGAGGAGGCCTTGGTTGACGGGCTGGGCTTCTCGCCCGTGGACCTCGAACCGGCGGTGCTATGCTGCGTGGAGCCCTTCCCGGAGGACTCGGGCTGGGGGCTTTGCCCAGCCGAGCCCATCTCTGGAGACAGGATGGGGGACGAGCCCAGCTTGGTGGCTCTCACTGACATTGGAGGGCTCTTGTAGGCGAGGGGCTGGGGCGTGGCCACGCTGCGCTGTGCCAGCGAGCTCTGCGGGTTCGGGGAGCCATAGGAGCCGGCATTGCCCGACTCGGGAGACATCAAAGGTGACGTGAACATGGGAGGACTGGCGGGCTTGACGCCGTAGCCGGAGATGGGCGGTTCCTGGGGCGGTGATTGAGTCGCCTTCACCATGTGTGAGCTGGGTGACGGGGCTGCTGGTGATCTCGGCGGCGTTCGCGGCCTCACGTTCCTGTACCGGGACGGCGGTAGCCGCGGTGAGGGCCTCTTGAGCGGAACCATGAATAGGTCCTGCTCGCTCCCGGACTCGACGGGCTCGATCAGCGGTGCCGATTCGCTGGTGGCGCAGGTGTCGTTCGGCCTGAACTCCATACCGGAGGGAGCGGTGATTAACAAACGAGCGAAGTTGAGAAAGTGATTAAGCATTCAACTAGGCGGTGAAACACGATCTACTGTTTCGTTTTGCGACGCAGGTCGATCTCCCGGAGCGGCGGCTGTCGTTGTTTATAGGGCAGCACCACGAAGCCGGCTCCATGATCGGTCGCGATGTCAATCTCGGCAGCCATGGCGAACAGCGAGCGACCGCGCTGCTTGAGTTTCTGGCCTTCACCAGCAGTGTGGCCTGAAACGGGGAGTGGAACACCACTCAGGCTGGAATTACAGGACGTCAGCAGCCCAGAGTACGGTCGCAATGGGTGCTGGCCGCTGGCCGTAGTCTCGGCGTCCGGAGCAATGGGCGCATTAAGCTTATGGAAAGCGTCAAGCAGGGCATCTGGATTGACAAGGGCCATTGAATTCACCAAACATGGTAGCGGGGGCTCGACGCTGCCGCCAGGCGGCCCGACCGCTTGTCATGTGGTTGGCGACGGCCGGACTCGGCCTGGGCGGTGTCGGCCCGCCGGGTGTGAAACGCAGCGGGTGGTTTTGAAACAAAGCGCCGCCCCTGACAGACATCGGCAGCCCATTCGCCGCCCTAGTCACGGGAGGCAGATGGGGGTTGAACCGGCGCCTCAGGCTTGCACAGCCCCAATCCTTCCGGACGGTTCACCGTGTATTTCAATCTCGATGGCCCAGCATCGCCCATGAATACCTTCAACTCTGGAATTGCTTGAGTCTATTTTCCAACCACACAGATAATAGGTCTCGATGAGGTGCAGCAACTAATTTCATTCCGAAAAGACCCCTCCGAGTACCTAGCACGACGAAATTGAACATCGAGTCGATGACCAGGGCTTCTTGGTCCTCTCTGTTCGCAAATATCGATGAATACTGGCGGGAAAATCGCAATGTGAAGGCCTAGTCAGTATGCGGGCTTGGTAATTGAAGGAGGTTCATTGAAGCGACGCTTCAAGATGAGCTCTTGACAGCGGGCACTGGCAGCCCTTTCGACCTGAGAGTCGGGCTCGTCGTCGGAGACCGGCCTCTCGCCAAGAAGGTCTGAGAGGTCTGACAGCAGCCGACTCGTCGTCCCCTTAGTGGCGGCCCTTGTAGCGCTGATCAAAAGCCCTTGCCTGGCCGAGACGTCTCTGATGGCGACTCTGAACGCTCTTCGTCGTACATTTGTATATAGACGGCGCAATCATTGTTTGCCGCGACAGCATGGTCCCACGCACCGACTTTCAAGAGAATTCATGCATACGTGGGTCAACTTCATCAGATCATCAGATGACAACTGACACCCACCCTAAGGTACTTGAGCTTCCTGTTGGAGCGGCAAGCATGGCAGAGAGCCCGTCTATTTGTCGATTCACCAAGGGACTCATGCTGCTGCAAGCGAGATGGGTCAGCTTCGAGTGAGCACCGCCGTGTTCGAGTGCCGGTGGCCATCTCTGGGCCGGTGAAGAACGATTCCCTTAATGCAGAGCACAAACACATCAGTTAGGCGTGAGAATTGCCATTGTTCCGGAAGTTCGTTCTTTGCGCTGTGGCCGATGTCCCTCTGCGGCGGGAGGAGAGTTATTCGAGTTTCCCAGCCTCTCTGGGGATCCGACGGAATGCAACCATAGCGATGCATCTCGCAGTGCTGCGTTACTTCGAAGGCCGCTTGCCATGTGATATGGAAGGAGGCAGTATGGACGAAGGCCAGACCGAGTGCCATTGCAATGCCTCCCCTGTGGGCCAGCCTTCCGTTGGCAATTCCTCTCATCACAGTCAGTGCCTTTCATCGCAAGACATGGAATGTTACGCTGCAGGAACGTCAGATTGGCTCGATTGGCAATCATCCACGTAACTACCTGACACACCAGTTGATAGATAGACCCGGCACCCCCTTACCTCAAGCCCTCGTCAAATCCTCCCGCACGATCTGCGCGCCCATCTCCGCCACGCCATACACCACCGCCTGCGTGTTAGCCGTCGGCTCCAGCGGCACGACGCTGGCGTCGCACACCCGCAGGTTGGCACACCCATGCACCCGCAGCCGCGCATCGACGACGCCGCCAAGCTCCCGCGGCTGCATGGCGCAGGTGCCCGTGTAATGGTGCGCCCCGCGCGCCGTGCTTCGCACGTACTCGCGCGCCGCGCCCAGCTCCGCGAACCGGCTGCCGGCAGCGCCGTGCTTCAGGTACCGCGCGATGGGCGGCGCCGCGGCGATCGCCCGCTCCGTGAAGCGCACGTGCCGCGCGAGCACCTCGATGTCGAGCGGGTGCGTGAGGTAGCGCGGGTCGATGGCCACCCCCGAGGAGCCCGCGAGCGCGTCCGCGGACGCCGTCGTGATGTGCACCGACCCGCGGGACAGCGGGTGCGAGAGCATGACCCCGATCGTGATGTGGTTGCCAGGCGCGCGGAAGCGAGGATCGAGGTCCTCGAAGGACATGTACGCTGGGAAGATGAGGTAGGTGGCCGATGCTTCGGTGGCCGAGGTGAGGACACGGCGGACGTAGGCCTCATTTGCGGCAGTGAAAGCGGCGGCTTCGGCTGTGGTCTTTTGCGCGGCATCCCGGGCTGAGTCTGTGCTGAGGTGCTGCTGCACGAGCTGGGCGATGTCGTCGTCGTCGCCTTGGCCTGCTTTGGGAAGAGGGAGCTGGGCCGAGGCGACGATGCTGCTGCTGGCCAGCGGGCCGGTGCCCTGAGCGTAGGCTTGCGTGGCGGCGTTGACGGCCTGCGGTTCACTGCGGAGGAAAGGGTCGAGCGTCTCGACGTCGTCGCGGATTTCGAGCACCACGCCCGTATAGACGTGATTCTGCAGGTTTTCGCCCACGTGCGGGTTGTCAATCGCGACGTCGATGCCGAGCCGGTTCAAGAGCGCGCTGTCGCCGATGCCCGAGATCTCAAGCAGTCGGGGTGAGTTGATTGCGCCCGCGCTGAGGATCACCTCTCTACGGGCCGTGATGGTTCTGACTTCGCCGTCCTTGGTCTTGATCTGGATGCCTTCAGCCACGACGGCCTCGCCGTGTTCCGACGACCTCTTGAGAAGGATTTTGGTGGCGGTGGTGTCGGTGAGGACCGTCAGGTTGGCTCTGTCGCGGGCGGAACCGAGGTACGCATTGGCCGAGAAGCATCGCTGCTTGGTTTCCGGGTAGACGGACTCAGGATTGTCGAACGAGCCGCACACGGTGCCGGAGAACGGATCGCAAGAGGGGAAGCCAAGCGATTCCAAGCTCTCGGCCCACGCCTTGGCCCAGGTCACCTGAGGCTCCGAGACGTGAACGGCCAGCTGCAGCGGTCCGTCACCCTGCCGAACTCCAGACGGGGTGTGGAACGTGTAGGAGCGCTTGAGAGCGGCCTGGAAGATGTCATAGTCCCAGCCGTCGTTGCCGAGCTTGGCCCACGCATTCACATTATCCTTGGAAGTCGGGGTGAACAGGAAGCTGTTGATGCCGCTGCTTCCGCCGAGAAGGCGGCCTTGGGGCAGGTCAACGGCAGCCGGGCTGGCGAGGTTTCCCTGAGGGACGGTGGTGAATGCCCAGTCGAGCTTGCTGTGAGAGAGCAACGGCCACATGCCCGGTGTCAAGACTTGAGGGTTGGCCAGCTGGTCCGGCCCTGCCTCGACGACGACAACCTTCATGCTGGCATCTTCGGACAGGCGTGCGGCAAGCACAAGGCCCGCCGTGCCGCCGCCTACAATGACGATGTCGTAGCTCTCAGACGAAGAAGACATTGTGCGTCAGATAACTTGATGCCGTGCTTGTGTGCGAAATTTCAAGGGTGCAGAATTCCTGAGGGGCTATGGTTTCTCAACGCAGTCTGGCGCAGCAAGCGAAGTGACGAGGTTGAGAATGGCACATTCGCTTGGAAGGGGGAGGGAGAGAGGGTCAGTAACCACAGATATTACCCAACCCTTATTAACGCCCGCACCATTAACGCTCGGGATGTCTAAGGGTCCGCTACGTATCTGAGATAAGGACTTGAGTGTACGTGGTTGGTGATATGGCCATACTGTACCCGGCGTACCGTGCTTCCTGCGACAGCTGACTGCATGAAGTCGACACTTGGCGTACATGCAATGAATCCTTGCGGATCTGGTCGGCCCCCTTCACTGCTCACTGAAACCCTGTCCAACAGCATGAGCCGTCAGCTGGCATCGCTGCTGCGTGCTGTTGGGTGCCCTCGGTTCGTTGGTTTGCCGGGATCGTTGTGCCTAAATTTTAACAAGCAGTAGGAGTCCCAAGTGCACAACTACCATGACGCGCAATGGCCCATGGGGGTGGCTGACATGGTCTGTACTACCATCCTGGAACACGAATTGGGTCACACGGTCGTAGGAGAATGTTCCATCGCCCAAATGAAATCTGCCCCCTCTCTTAGAGCACAATATGATTGAAAGATCTCTCAGTGTAAGAGAACCTCTGTAGGAGAACGGATCCTCATTCAAGACGAAATGTTTTAGGTTGAATGTTACTTTCCGAAGGAGGGATCAACGTACGTTCTTCTCGCTGGGGAAATATCACGGTCTGTGGGACTGTTACTGACCAAGGAGACGGGCGCCGTGCTTGACCATTTCGGCCCCCCCCCCTTGCCGCTCTATGGTACGTAGGTAGGTAGGTAGATTACCCAGCTCCGTGTAAGAGACCAACCGCTCCGTTTCCTACCTGCTCCCACCGTCCTGTCCCGCCTGTCCGCTGCGCCGATTCGTCCGCGACAGGCCACACCCCTTTGGGGCCCTGGGCGACCGTTCTTGGGGGCGCCGAACCCGCCTTTTTTTTTTTTTTTTTTTTTTTTTTTTTTTTTTTTTTTTTCCAGTTGCCTGGCCTCGACTGACTCCTGGATACTGTTCACGGCTTTGGTGATTCCTTCTCTGATGCTAGTGACGCCCATTACGATGGAGACGAGCAAGACGCCGGCCAAGAACACAGCTGCTAGTATTACGCATATGGGGCCAGACGACGGACAGACGCGCGAGGCGGAGACAAGAGTCGACAGGTCGTACGCGCACAGCTACCGCTTTTGGTGCGTCGTGGCTGCCCTTTGCACCATGATGCTCCTGGGATCCCTTGAGAACACGGTTGTCGTTACGTCGCTACCCGCCATCGCCAGGGAGCTGGACCTGGGCCGTAACTACGTGTGGGTGGGCAACATCTTCTTCCTACCATGGTGAGCGAGACTTTCTTATCTTAAACTCTGCAGCATCTGAGACATGGAATATGAGCGTATTAACAACACGCGTTGTTCGACGCGTCTCCAGCGCTGCTGTGCAGCCCCTCTTCGGCCAGCTCTGCAACCTCTTCGGCCGGCGCCACCTCGCCCTCTTTATTGTCGCATTGTATGTCCTGGGCAGCGGCATCGCCGGCGGGGCGAACAGCGCGGCCATGCTGCTGGCCGGCCGCGCGGTGCAGGGGGCGGGCAGCGGCGGCATGACCATGATCATCAGCGTCATCATGTCCGACCTCGTGCCCCTGCGGGACAGAGGAAACTTCCAGGCTATCCTCGCCATGACGTACGGCGTTGGCATGGCCGCGGGTCCCATCATTGGCGGCGCCATCGTGCAAAGCACATCTTGGAGATGGGTTCGTGGAGGACGCCAGCCTACTTCTATCGTACTGTCTCTTAGGACTCTCACTGACGCAAGTGAATCCCGCGCAGGTCTTTTACATCAATCTGCCTGTCGGCGGTGTCTCCCTTGTGCTCCTGTGGCTGTTCCTGCGGGTCAAGTGGGACAGAGAGACCAAGCCGTTGGACAGGCTCAGACGCATCGACATCCTGGGGAATGCCCTCCTCATTGCAGCTTCGGTCTCGGTCCTCCTGGCGCTCACCTGGGCTGGGGTGTTATACACATGGTCGTCGTATCGAGTCATCGTCCCTCTTGTTCTCGGCTTGCTTGGTCTCCTAGGCTTCTGCTGGTTGGAGAGCTCGACTCTGATCCGGGAACCAGTCATGCCAGTCCGCCTCTTCGCCAGTCGCACCTCGGCCGTCATCTACGCGAACACGTTCCTCATCTCGATCCTGAACTACTGGATTTTCTTCTTCCTGCCGATCTACTTCCAGTCGGTGCAGCTCTCCACACCCGCTCGCTCGGGCGTGCAGATCTTGCCTATCACCCTCATTGCGATTCCCGGAGCGGCCATCGGGGCGGTCGTCTTGTCCAAGACGGGCAAGTACAAGCTCCTTCACATTGTCGGATTTGCTCTCTTGACAGCAGGAATGGGGTCTCTCTCTGTCCTCGACAGCCACTCCAGCACGGCTACGTGGGTGTGTCTGCAGATCCTGCCCTCCGTCGGCGCCGGCATGGTGCTCGACACCTTGCTGCCCGCTTTCCAGGCTGGCGTGGCCGAATCCGACTCGGCGGCGGCCACGGCGAGCTGGACTTTTATCCGCAGTTTCGGCAATGTCTGGGGCGTTGCCATTCCGGCGGCCGTTTTCAACACGTACACCAGCCAGTTTGCCAGCGCCGTCGATGACCCCGTCGCGAAGGCGCGCCTCCAGCACGGGGACTCGTATACGTGGGCGACCAAGTCATTTATTGAGCAGTTCACCAAGCAAGTACAGGATCAGATCGTCGGTGTGTTTAGCAGGGCACTGAGCAAGGTGTTTCTTGTTTCGATCGGCTTTGCCGGGCTCGCCTTCCTGCTGAGCTTCGTTGAGCGGGAGGTACACTTGCGGACTGAACTTGACACCGAGTTTGGACTGGAAGACAATGAGCGAGGAAAGAAATAGAAACAGGCGCAGCCGATAAGACCAAGCGTCTAGTTGCCCGACTAGGATAATCTCATCATTTCATGGTGTGTACATCTAGATCTAAGGTACTTTGACAGGACTTAGCTGCAGATGCAAGAACGGCGAGCTCAGGCGGGTCGCAACAAGCGACGAAGTATATACAAGTACATTGCGGACAGGGGCGCCTTTCCACCTCGTGCAGGAGCAACTCGCGCTTCTCATCGCTTCATGCTCGAGGACGTCATCCTCGGCCAGCGGCGGGGGCTGGGGGGGGGGGGCCGAGGGAGTGGAGGGGGCCGGGGGCGGAGGGAGCATTGGGGGCTGGAGTAGCCGTTACGGTGCTGGCGATATTGCACCGGTTGCATACAGTTGAGGGAAGCGGGTGTCATCCTGGTTGTGGAGGCTCCAGGCAACCTGTCATTGCATGGCAATAGTTGGTATCGTCTTATTCTTGCTTATCCCACGTGCTGGTGGAGGGAATCCTTCGATCTTGGCGCGAGCGAGGGTTGAAGTTCCGAGACTCCCGGTTTTCGTCTCGCGGCTACCACCTCAATGCCAAGACTTTGACTCACCCTCAGCCAACATGGCGTCCGCAGATGCAATCTCCCAGCTCCGGCTGATGGCAGATCCCCAGCCTGGCACAGGCACCATCCCCCCGACCCTGCGCACGCTGGTCCCCCAGCACGCCGCATGCGCCGAAGCCCTCCGCGTGGCCGAGCACTGGCTGCCCGCCGCGATCCTCAACCACAGCTTCCGCGTCTTCCTCTACGCCCACGCCTTCCTCGCACTCCCCTCCGACCATCGCTCCCCAGAGGAAAAAGAGGACGCCAACGCGAACGTCCCGCTGCCCGTGCTCTTCACAACCGCCATCCTCCACGACATCGGCGCCGCCACTGTGTTCGACTCCCGCCCGCAGCGCTTCGAGGTCCTCGCTGCCGATGCCGTCGCTGCTATTTTGCGCGACCACGGCTGCGGGCCCGAGGCCGTCGTGCGCGAGTCCTGGCTCGCCGTGGCGCTGCACGCCAGCCCGGGGATTGCCGAGGCGCTCGGCGGGGTGGTGCGCGCGGTGCGGCTGGCTGTGCTGGCGGATTTTGGGGCGCACGCGAAGCCGGATGTCGGGAGGTCTTGGCCGGTGATGCTGCCTGTGGGTGGCAATGGGCTGCAGGGGGGCAGGCCTTCGGAGGAGACGGAGGAGGGATGGTTGGAGAGGGCGCTGCCACGGTTGGATGTCGAGAAGGTGCTTGGGGATAGGGTGGTTGAAGGAGCGATGGGGGAATTGGAGAGCGTGAAAGCGCCTGGGGGGTCGTGGCCGGGGGATCTGGTCAGGGCGAAAAAGGCGGCGCCGCCGGGGTGGGAAGGGGTGAATCCGGCGTTTTGAGGGGAGGTAAGAAGGGTGGTGATCTCCTGCTTGTATTGTTGATGCGCGGTCGTCACGGCGGCGACGCCGAGCGAGAGCAAGTTGGCGGAGCCAAAGGAGCTCGGCGCGGCGGACGCGGTGGTGGAGGCCACCAAGGACTTCAGCCCGCTGCTGCAGATGGCCAGCGGCGTGCATGTCAGCTTCCTTGGCAGTTTCGTCTTCGGCACGCCCGAGTTTCCCCAGTGGGATGTTCTGCTGAAAAAGATCGTCCTGCGACTCACGGAGGGTAAGTTCAGTGCGAAGCCATTCAAGGTGTGCAAGTTTGACGAGTCCAGGAGCCAAATCAGTACATTGAGGACGGGTGGGCCAGGGGCAAGATGGTGGTCGTTGTGGACGAGAACTCGTCCCGGTGATGGAAACCAGATTCGATATGCCGGAACAGAGGGGGCCACAGGCCAAGGAGTTAAGCCTCTCAATGCACAGCTGCTATTCTCGTTGCGTCTGCCCAATCGTCTTCCGGACCGCCCAGCTTTCGAGTCAAGATTGCCACTGGATATCCACGGGGTTCCAAAGTTATACCCGAGGGCCAAAGGAAAAGTGGGTATTTTCGTAGCCCTCTCTTCTTCCAGAAGAGAGGGGCACAAAATTGCTGGACACCCTAAAAAAACCGGACACCTCCCTACCTAATTTTGTATACGAACGCGTCCTAGCATAGGGGATTACAACCGCGTCAACCGCATCAATTTGAAGCTATTGCCGCTAGCCAACTTGTAAGTAGTAATGTTTTTTATAGTGTTTTGACATACCTAGATCTTCGAACCTCCCGCCCAAGCTACGTAGTGTACGCGCCGCCCACTAGCTCAACAACGCCCTCGCACGCTACTATGCCAACTACCTTCGAGGCAAGGCCAATAGCTATACGATGTCTTCTCTTCGTATTACGGCCAAGCGGTTCGGCTATAGTAAATCGTAGATCGCTATACATCTTAAGGCTCTTCGTAATACTGGCTCGCCGGCATTGAATACCCATTGTATCGCTAAGCGGCTATATACACTTATAGATATAGAAGACAGTGCCCTCGATATATATACGGAGTAGCTATCTACCTTAGGATCCTTGCCTATATAGGATCTTATCAAAGGTACTACGAATCGCCTATAGGTACGCTATATTCCTCCTATAGGCCTTATCAGCTATACTTAGTAGGCGCATTAGCGGTTCGATTATCCTATATACTTTACAATAAGTAGGAAGCTAATAGAGGCTATACGACTATCTATTTAGCAATAGATCGATAAGCTGAACGAGTTCTTCGACTATTACGAAGATGCTATTAAGAGGTTCAAAATTATAGCAACTAGTTGTTGGAACGTCGACGAGATAGGCTATTGTTTAGCGATGTTAAGTAGGAAGTTCTAGATCCTAGCTATTAAGACGAAGAAGAATAGGAAGGTTAAAGGTTGTTCCTTAATACTAAGGGTCTACTATCTATTTACTATACTATTTTCTTAGCTAGAGCTCCCTAACCTCTATAATAGAGAGTCAATAACCTTGATCGGTTATACTAATGCCGTCGGCAACGCTATACCTATATATAGCATCTTTAAATAGTAGCTAAATAAGAACTAGAACGTCGATAGCTTTGATAGCGAGATATAGTTCAATGCCTTGGAAATAGCGTTTAGTAACTACGATATTATAGCCGACTAGATCTAGCACTTCAATAGACATTCCTTCTAATACTATCCTATCGTTTAGGCGTATAAGCTTACGTTTAAAGAGTAGTTTAGCTATAGCGTATATAGCTTCTAGAGCTTTAACAATGTTGTAGAATCTAAATGGAATAATATACGCCCTAAGGATTATATCTACCGCCTATTGGTAATAGATAGCTTCTTAGGGCACTATATATTAGATATCTATAAATATTGCCTTATATACGATATCATCATCGAGTTCCTACTACCGTATTCATCGTATAAGATATAGCCGATAGATATAGGTATATTCCAATATATTAAAAAGGTATATCAAATATACCTTCGCCAAGTAGTTCGCTAGGGCGAGCTAACCTTTATATATATATAGTTCGTTAAGAACCTCTAAGTTCGTTGCCTTACTTAGAGCTAAATCTATTACTAGTTCTAATATATAACTAGTAAATCGTTAATAAAGGCTTTATAAAGAATAGGATCATCTCTAGCTTTATAAGGTTAAGGATATAGCTATCGAACTATACTATCTATATCGCTAAGCTCGAAGATGCTGACCTCTAGGCCAATAGCGTAGTATATCCTTCGTTGCTTCTAAAGCAGGATCGCTAGGAGTCGGCTACTAAAGGCGTTGAACGCCTCTAAACTAAGTACAACGATATATTCAGTTCTCTAATATACTATTATATTGTAGATATCGCTACTATAATATAAGAAGGTTAGCTTATATAGGAGTACCTTACTATATTTATAGCTAATAATAAACAATAGCTAGTATTGTACACTATAAAGCGAGCTAAAGGACGTTTAGTCTAGCTATCTAGCGCTATTATTACTAGTATATCTATCGAAGATATCCACTATATATAGGCTACTCGTAATCGGAGATATATAGAGGCTATTACTAAGGAATCTTATAAAGCAATAAAGAACATTGTATATACTAGGGAAAAGGAGCTTAAGAAGGAGTAGATAGAGTAGAAAAGGATACTAAGCAATAAGGTTATAGGCAATAGCCGCCTATAGATAGTAACCTTCGAAGAATTCCTTGAAAAGACTAGCTAGACCAACGATATTATACCTCTTGATCTTAACGACTATTCAATCTTCAATATATAGTATAGCGAGGATCCTTTATTTAAGCCCTTCTTCTTTATCGATATAATAGACGAAGAACCGGATACCTATAGGTTAGAGCGACTACTATACGATTTCCCAATGCTAGAGCTAGAGCCAACGCAATGTAGTATCTAGGTAGACGATGAATAAGAGCTATTTACCGACAAAGATAATAGCCTCTCCTAGATACAATCTAACGACGATAATATCGACGATAATACCAATGATAATACTGATTCGCCTCTACTATATAGAAGCACTTACAACGGCGAAGGCGCTCGCTAACTGGCCTACAATAGGATCAATAGGCTTATCGCAAAGTGGTGGGCACGTAAGGTGAGGAGGCACGTAGCGTAGGAAGCTCAATACCAAGAATCCGTGGCTAAGGAGGATTATAATGGTTCGCTACGTATATAGATACGCCTAGATAGCAATAGCGAGCTAGTATCTATAGGTTCGGCCGCTTTGTAGTAAATAGGTGGCAGTCAGAGGTGCGTAGTCAGGGGAGTAGTCGGGGCGTATAGTCAAGGCATATAAGCCGGCTATATATTATATAAACATATTTCAATTTGATCTGGATCGAATTTTATTACGTTTTTAAGCTTTTTGAGCTATCCTACGCATTTGCAGGGTAGTCGAATTGATGCGGTTGCGAATTGCGATACCTTGTGCCAGGACGCGATCATATACAAAAATGGGTACGGAGGTGTCCGGTTTTTTTGGGGTGTCCGGCAATTTTGTGCCCCTCTCTTCTAGAAGAAGAGAGGGCTGCGAAAATACCCACTTTTCCTTTGGCCCTCGGGTATACCTTGCGATTTACAGGAACACTTATACACTTATTGAAGCAAAGGAGCCCATGTACAACAGAAAACCTTCAAAAAAAACCAACCGTCTCCTTATGCCGCGGAAGCATCAACCTCCCCTTCACCTGCCCCGGCCTGCCCCTTCTCGCCGGCGTCCCTTCCCTCCACCGCCGCCCCCTTCCGACTACTATCCTCCAGGCCAAACTCGGTCTCCAGCTCGGTCCTCAACGGCACCTCCTTTTCGAAGATAATAATGAGGAAGTTGACGGCCGAGAAGGCAATCGAGATCTGCCAGATCAGCCTCAGCGCGTCGGCGTACGTCCGGACGATTTGGTCGTGCACGGGCGGCGGGAATGACGCGATGAAGTCGGCGTGCGCGTTCTCATACGCGCGGTTGCCGCCGTCGAACAGCGCGCGCACGGCCGGGTCGGCGATGGTGCGCGCGGCGACCTGCGAGAACCGGTTGTCGAACACGGCCGCCGGGATCGCCACGCCCCAGATGCTGCCGAGCGAGCGCATAAACGACCACGCGGCCGTCGTCGCCGCCTGGTGCCTCTCGTCGAGCTGTGCCTGCGCCGCCGGCAGCAGCGTGTTAAGCACGAAGCCGCTGCCGATGGCCGCCACCATCTGGAACACGACGTACAGCGCCAGCGTACTGTGCTCGTCGAGCAGCGTGAAGAGGCCACAGCCGACGATGCTAACGGCGAAGCCGAAGAGGTGCAGTGGCTTGTACCTGCCGAACCTGGCTAGCAGCAGGACGGCGATGATGGCCCCGGGGATGCCGAACAGGATGGCGGGGAGGAGCAGGACGCCGGCGCGGGCCGCCGAGGTGCCATGGACGGCCTGGAAGTACACGGGAAGGAAGAACAATATCCAGTACACCAGGGCCGAGTTGAGGAAAGTGGCCGCAAAGATGATGCTCGACGTGCGGTTCCGGAACAGGGCTGGCGGCACGACGGGCTCCGCAGCGACGGTCCGCTCATACCACATGAAGACAACAAGGCCGGCGAGACCGATGATCAGTGGCACCAAAATCCCAGCGGCGGACCACGCATACTTGGTGCCGCCATAAGTGAGCGTGTAGAGGATCGCTACGATCGACCCGACGAGGATGGCGTTGCCGCCGTAGTCGATGCGGAGCAGTTTCTGCATGGCAGTCTGGCTGCGGTTGCGCTGGACGCGCAGGAAGAGGTAGATCATGACCATGGCCGCGCCGCCAATCTGTATCGTGTCAATCAATAGCTCCCAAGAACGACTGCGTTCTTTGTCAGCATCAAACGCACCGGGAGGTTGATGTAGAACACCCAGCGCCACGTCGTTGTGGCAACGATCTCTCCGCCCACCCACGGCCCGATTGCCGTGCCGACCGTGTACACGACGAGGATGACGGCGATGTAGTTGCCCCGGAGGCGCAGCGGAACGAGGTCCGACACGATCACGTCGATGATGATGTAGATGCCGCCCGAGCCGATGCCCTGGACGGCGCGGCCGGCGATGAGCATGGCGCCGTTCGTCGCACCTCCCGCAATGCCGCTGCCCAAGGTGAAGAAGGCCACGATGACCATGGTGACCCATCGGCGGCCGTAGATGTCGGCCAGTTGGCCGAATAGGGGCTGGACGGCAGCACTGGACAGGACAGGCGGGCATAGGTCAGCAAGATGAAACACAGGTCCGGTGGTAATCATACTGGTTAAGTAATGCTAGAACGATAGTAGAGCCCACCCTGTCTGGAAGAACACATTGGTTACCCAGACATAGTTGCCGCCCAGGTCGAGTTCTCCCACGATGTTCGGCAGCGCCGTTGTCACGACCGTGTTTTCGAGGGCGCTAAGCAGACAGGTGACCGAACAGGTGACGATGATGGCCCAGAAGCGGCCGTCGGGTTGGAACTTGGGCGGCAACGGTGCCGGCGAGCTGGCTTTTTCGTTCTCCTTTTCGACGTCGGCGCTGGAGCCGGCGCTCACTGCCGCTTCCTCCCCTGGCCCGTCTACGCCCATGCTGGCTTGGGTGGAAGAGATGCGGCCCTGTGGCGAGTGCTGCTTCTGTCGTGTTCGCAAGCGTTGGAAGCAAGACGAGCATGAGCCGGGGGAGATCGCTTTGAAATGGCATTGCGGTCGGGATCCATCATCATTGTCACTGGCCGGAACGGACCGTTGGCAAAATCATCGTGCCGGTGGTCCGTCGGCCGCGTCGAGTCCGAACCAACAAATGGTGGTGCCGCCCGGCATGGTACTCTTTTCTCAGCCGACTCCTTGCGGCTCGGAACAGGCAAGCTTGCGCCATTTGCATGCATGGAAACTCGGGCATTTTCAGATTTGTCCTCATGAAGTTGATGGCTTCGAGCGGAGACAGAAATCCGCCCACCGCCAGACCTTTACTGCTAACCAGGCTCTCGCGGCAATCATGCCTAGCCCCCGCCACATTCGTATGGCACAGAGCCCCGATTTGACTCCGTTGTTCCATGGCTCTGTTCGAGGCCTTCTTCGCCGAGGGGATTTTGGTTGCACTTCCTGTGCGCTCCGAGGCTCAGCTGAGACCGTAGGCCAAGGTGAGTTCCGGTCGCCATAACTATCTTGAATTATCATGCGGACTCCTTACTCCCCGCCACTGCATGATGAGATTGGAGACCAGGTTATATGGCCCGGAGGTTGTTCCGTCCGTTATGTGTAAGCCTCTTAAATGTTGCCGCGATGCTTGATGTGGAAACCTCACAGTGACACTCCTCACGCGAATAGCATTGGAACACTACCGCTGTCCTTCATCTGCCATTGTTGCCTCACACGACTGACTATCCCCGTCGTTTCACTGCCCCTCCAGCCCTCGAAACTGTATGTGCTCGGCATTAACCGGCACTGCACCCCGTTCTTCGGCGTCAGCGAGGAGAGAAAGGAATTGGAGAACAGCGACTCGAGGGATATTGTCCGGGCAGTCAACCATGACAAAATATTAGTTGAAGAGTTAGGTCGTCGGCTTGGACGTACAACTTGGGGGATGACACACTATTAGTCTATGTTCTAAATCACACCATCGTCCCCGGTCTGAAAAACCAAAGGACCTAAGTTGGCATCTTATAGTCTATGTTCTAATTCACACCCATCGCCGGCCCGGAAAACCAAAAGACCCAAGGCGGCATTTTTAGCTTTATAAGGTCGCCGCGAACACCGGGAAAGACAACCCCAACTCCCAGAAACCAAATCTGCTTGCGGCCGCGGCCCCAGTGCCTTAACCCTCAACTGCGCTGTTCTTTTATTTGCTTTTTTTCTCTTTTCTTTCTTTCTTTTTTCTTTTCCTCTTCACCGCTTTCCTTATTCTCACCACAGCGGTGGCGGCCTCTTTGTGTTGTGAGGGTTCGGGTCCTCGCTCACCACCGAGACCTCGAGCTGCTGCCGGATGCCATTCTGTTTCTCGGGCCCCTCGCTGTCTGAGACTGGCTCAGTGGCGACGCTGGGTTCGGTCCAGCCCTTGTTGTTGTCCCGCTGGTCCACCATCCGCTCCTCGCTCTCGTTGAACGTGGCCGTGGCGTTGGTGATGTGGTAGACGGTTTGCGGGCCGCGGCGGGCCCTCGAGCTTCCAGCGCCGAACGTGCGGAGTTCGCGACTGGGCTCGTCGCCGGTGAGCTTCTGTGACGAGCGGATCGTGCTGCGGAGCGCGGCGATAAGCGGGCTCAGCCAGATCCTGAAGACCTGGAAGAGAATGGGCAGGTTGGCCACAACGACGGCGATGAAGGTTTCGCGGACGGCCCAGGAACCGGCGAGTTGCGCGCCGTTGACGGGGTCCTGGGGCGGACGTTAATGCAAGGCCGAGGTAAAAGATGCAGCGAGGATGAAAGCTGCCGAAAAGACGGAGCTCAAATGGGGCACCTACCGTGAAGATCATGACGCAGCGCAAGATGGCGCATGCGATGACCAAGACACCGCCGCTGAAAACCAACATCAACGCCGCCTTCTTAAGGGGCTTCAGCGACGCCTGCCAGAGCATGGGTAGGGGGATCGAAAGCAGATACAAGTCGGTGACGACATTGAAGGTGAGGAAGACCCATACTATCTGGTTCGACACGGCAGGTTGGCAGACATCTGGAGGCAGGAAAAAAAAGACACATCAGCAACTGGTGAAGGCCAAAGGGGGGGGTTGGTGGCATGGCGTGCCCTGGATGACGCACTTCCGGGGTCCGGATTGATCTGCCAGTATTTGTGGAAAGGCCGGCACGCCAGATAGAGGTTGGTGATGACGGTGATGAAGCTGACGGCAAGCAAGCCAAAGCCGATGTTGATACGGATCTGATAGCTCTTCCCAACGCCAGCAGTCAGGCGGCGGTAAAAGAAGAGTAGCGAAGTCTTCAGGGACCAGAGCAGGACCGAGTACGTTGTCCAGCCAGCTAACTGGATTTTGCATCCTTTGACTCTGTTGGCAAGGGATCAGCCGGCGTCCAACGCGGACTACTGAGAGAAAGGGTTTGGCCAGCGTCGCGGGTCCACGGGGCAAATTACCTGGTGTGGAACTCGGCGCTGTCAGGGCTGAGGGCTGCCCGCTGTTCGTCCGTCATGCCGTTGTTGGCGAGTCCCTGGGCGGCATGGCCAACATTGTAGGCGAGAGCGGTCTCTGCGGCTTGAAATATCTGAGACGGCGGCCATGAGGGAGCTGCGGCGGATCAGGGCAAGCACGCGGGGACGTAGGTACGCACCGTGCCGACCCAAACCAGGACGTCATCCCATTGAAGTCCTTTGATCCCCACGACGTTGATGCGGGCGGCGGTTCGGATGACAGTGACGCAGGCGCCGACGGCGAGGAGCGTGAAGGCCTCGATAGTGAACTGCTGAAAGGCAGCAGCTTGGGCTGCCAGTGCGGCCTCTGCAGCGCTTGGGTCTGTGGATGACATTGTGCTGGGGACAGTCCGTGGGTCAGAGGCTGAGGCAAAAGCTGCCTGGGTGCTCAACGGAGCGGCCCGTTGAGGAGGAAGCAAAATTGGAGATGAAAGAACGGCGATGAGGCTCTTCCTAAGTTATTGAACACATGTGTACGGAATCTTTCGCACTCACTCGAACAGAGGAGGCGTGAGCTCCCCCCCCGGTTTGTGCTGGAAACCGGCAGATAAGGGGCAGGCATTTGGAGCATCCCGCGCCGAAGGGTTTCATGCATACACTAACTCCACTAGGGTACGGCATACGGATTACACTCCACTCACTACACAGTAAGAAAATTGCGTCAACAAACGACCCCGGCAACATGCCACGGCCGTTGGGATCTCCACCACGTGCGGAGCGAGTTACCGAGGGAGGTTGGGGGTCCATCGCAGTTGAACAAACCTAGCGAAGGGCCAGTATCGGTGCGGAAATACGGAGGTACATAGGTAGATATCATTGTACGTCTCAACAATGAGCAGCATGAAGCGGCAAACCAATGTAAAGTCAGGTAGTTACCTTGCCATCTTGCAGCTTCAAGGCTGCATTTCGCCTTCTTGTCGACAACCGTTAGTTATCTCCACTGGCGCCCCCCTCCCCTCGCCTCTCCTTCTGCAACCATCTTAACGACTGCATTCACTTGTTCATTGTCGTCCTCGATTTTCTCGTTCCAACAGCAAAGGGTGGCAGTGATTGCTGAATTAGGAACGATCAACAATACACGAGTTACACTAACAAGCGACCACTACAACGGTCAGGGGTATGGTACAGCTTGGCGCCAATCCCCGACTCCTCGAAAAAGCAACGGAGGACGGAATACTGCCACACGTACGCGGCATGTGGGAGAGAATTGTAGTTCCGTACACTACTCCGTCCATCCATGAGTTTCTGCACATAACGTGAACACCTGCGCAGGACGGGAGGAAAGCGAACAATTGGGAGGCGGCGGGATCTGCAGTGAAAAGTGCCGCATTTATACTAATCAAAGTGCATGGTAAAGCAGCAGCGGAGTACACTAACATTAGTGTACGTTAGTTTCCTACCTGCTTGCTCCGTAGCGGGGATTTGAAACGTCTTTTCTTCCCATGCCGTGTGGACCCTCCAGGGCCGCGACCTCGCTTCGCTTCTGTCCATCCAAACGTCTCGTCCAACCCACATCCGTTGCTGGAGTAGTGTAGTGGATTCCGAACATACACTAGTGTAGTGTGTCCACTATCACGGCGCCCTCGCACGGAGATGGCCGATATCACCACCAGGGCAATTCCACTGGGTGCTTTGATATCAATCCAACTTACACACGGCATATTCCGTACACTTGTGTAGTGTACACTAGTGTAGTGTAGATCCGCTGAGTTCAGGAAAACCAAAGAAAAACGCAAAAAGCCTGAGAATGCGCAGTCAATAGGGTCAAATCAGATACTCTGCGTACGCTGATTAAGACCACCGACAAGCAGCATGGGATACGTGAATGTACATACCTTACCACACTAATTCTAGACGGCTTGGCAGCCACCAAGATCACTCCACACACTGACGACCTACACTTACCAACTATGGTGAATGCACATCTCGTTATCGGTGTACACTAATGAAGCGTAGTTATTCCGGATGCACCATGTCCGACAGCCCACTCATCCAGGGTGGCAGCAGCCGACCCAGTCACCAGGTTCACACCTTGCAGCTCGGGCGGGGGTGCTGTGCACAACTTTACGCAGTATGAAAAAAAGTGTGAGTTAGCCGGTTCCGTTCAGGGGATGGGACTCCGAGCGATGGACAATAAATTCCCCAAACAGGGTAAGAGAGGACAGGGGCCGTCGAACCGGGTGCGTCCCAGCCGAGTCCATGGTCTCATGCGCTGGCGTCGCGAAAAAGCAACATTCTGCAGGTGACGATGCAACGCTAGAGGGTGGGGCGTGGTTTCGCAGCCGTCGTGGAGATTTTGTTTTTTTGGTCTCAGGGCATGTTCTCCGCGATTTGCTTCTCGCTCATCACTTCCCTTCGTCGCACGGGGGGTGAGACACGAAGATGGAGGCCTTCGACTGTGTTGTGGTCGGCGCGGGTGAGTCCAGGTCCTCGTCTGCAGTGCTCTCCGTGCAGTTGATCATTCCATGGCTTCGACACTGTGAGAATGATGGCACTGCTAACCAAACCCGACGATTGCCGCAGGCTGGTATGGGCTGGGGGCGGCCAAGCAGTACCACTTCACCCACCCGGATGATTCGCTCGTCGTCTTCGACGGCCAGGCCACGGTGGGCGGCACCTGGGCTGCCGAGCGCCTGTATCCGGGCCTGAAGAGCAATAACCTGCTGGGAACGTATGAGTATCCCGACTTCCCCATGACCACCGCCAGGTTCGGTGTCAAGGAAGGCGAGCACATCCCCGGCGAGGTCATTCATGAGTATCTCAAGGCCTACGTGGCCGAGTTCGGCATCGCGGACTGCATCCGGCTGCGCACGAAAGTCCTGTCGGCCGAGCACCAGGACACGCCCGAGGGGGGCTGGATCTTGACCATTGCCGCCTCGTCGGACGCCAATGGCGCCGCGCAGGAGCAGAAACGTGTCAAGACACGGCGCCTCATCGTCGCCACGGGGCTGACCTCCGATGCCTTCCTGCCGCACTTTGAGGGCCAGGAAACCTTTGGCGGCCGCGTCTTCCAC
Organism: Thermothielavioides terrestris NRRL 8126; assembly: GCF_000226115.1. Lineage (NCBI taxonomy): Eukaryota > Fungi > Ascomycota > Sordariomycetes > Sordariales > Chaetomiaceae > Thermothielavioides > Thermothielavioides terrestris. The sequence continues at coordinate 3,463,730 of NC_016462.1, forward strand.
GGCAAGCACTTCCAGCAGCACCGCGACACGCTGCAGACGGCCAAGTCGGTCGTGATCTTTGGCGGCACCAAGTTTGCCTGGGACGCGGCATATGCCTACGCCACCGCAGGCGTCGAAACGCACATGGTCATCCGGTGTGAGTCGCGCACGACAGGGGAGGCCCGCGCAATACACTGACACACTGTCCTCCCGCAGCATCCGGCCACGGCCCCTGTTGGATGTCGCCTCCGTACGTCACGCCGCTGAAGAAGTGGATTGAGAAGCTCGCCAGTACGCTCGTAGGCCCGCGCCAGCTTTTTTTGACCACAACGTAACTTGTCGTCTAACTTGGAACGCCATCTTCTTTGGCTCGCAGATATCCGCGCCCTGACTTGGTTCAGCCCCTGCATCTGGGGCGACGTCGACGGCTATGCCGGCACCCGCAACTTCCTGCACGGCACCGCGCTGGGGCGCAAGATCGTCGACACCTTCTGGAGCATCCTCGGCGGCGACGTGCTGACGCTCAATGGGTTCGACAAGCACCCGGAGACGGCCAAGCTGAAGCCGTGGCTGCCCGCCATGTTCGTCGGCACCAGCTTCAGCATCCTCAACTACGACACCGACTTCTACCAGCTCGTCCGCGACGGCAAGATCAAGGTCCACATCAGCGAGATCACCCACCTCAGCCCGGGCAAGGTGCACCTCTCGGACGGCGTCCAGCTGGCCGCCGACGTCCTGCTGGCTAACACGGGCTGGAAGCACGTCCCGCCGGTCAAGTTCCTGCCCGAAGGCATCGAGAAGGAGCTCGGCGTGCCGCATGCCCCCGACAACAACAACACGGCGGGGACAGCCGAGAAGGACCTCGCGTGCCAGCAGGACCTCATCGACGAGGCGGACAGGCAGATCCTGCAGCGCTTCCCGCGGCTGAAGGACCAGCCGGTGTGGAACAAGGCGTTCGTGCCGCTGCTGGAGCAGAAGGGCCTGGCCAGCAGCGACGCGGTGACGCCGTGCACGCCGCTGTCGCCGTACATGCTGCACCGGTTCATGGTGCCCGTGTCGCCGCGCTTCCTGCGCGCGCGCGACGTGGCCTTCGTCGGCGCCGTGTCCAACTTCAGCAACGTGCTGACGGCGCACCTGCAGGGCCTGTGGGTGGGCGCCTACTTCGCGGGGCGGCTGGCGGCGACCGCTCTGCCGCCGGCGGGGGCGCCGCCCGAGGGCGCCGACGTCGACCTCGACGCGCTCCGCCGCGAGACGGTGCTGCACAACCGCTTCGGCCGCTGGCGCTACCCCGTCGACTGGGGCACCGGCCGCGCGCCGTCCTTCATCTTCGACGCCGTGCCCTACATGGACCTGCTGCTGCGCGACCTGGGCCTCGATCCGCACCGCAAGAAGGGCGCCTTCGCCGAGATGTTCAGCCCCTACGGCCCCGAGGACTATCGGGATGTCAACAAGGACTGGGAGGCTAAGCAGGCTGCCAAGTGACGAAGGGGCTCTGGAGCATCGGCGGTTGCGGTGGTTGTTTGTGTTGTGTTGATGACAGTACGGTTGATATCCCTTTGCTTGTTAGTGCCATAGTAGTCAGATAATTGAACCAGTAATTGCATTGCTTGGTTTCCCCGACCTGCTTGGTGTCCCTGTGAGGTGAGGGGCGCCATAATTATGCTGCGTTGGACGGTTCGGAAAGCATGCGAACCGTCGAGGAGACACCGTATGACTGCTTGGAAAATGTTTGATGCGGTGAAGATGGGCTGTGGCCCGGCGGCGGAACCACAGGCATTCGCCTTCACTGCGATCTTTGAGGGTAGCACACACACCCGGGACAGCGCAGGCCCGTCACCGACGGTAGAGACTGAAGACAGGATCTAAAACACAAGCAAGGATATCTTATCTAACGCTTTTCTACAGCTCTTCTTTGAAGAACACCTCCTGTGAGCCCTCCTCGTCGTCATTGTTGAGCTCCTCCCTCTCCGCCTCCGCCTCCTGCGGCCGCTGCTGCTGCTTGCTGCCCACCGTCCCCTCACCCCCTTTCTTCCCCTCCGCCTTCCTCCCCCTCGGCATAGTCTGCTTCCACTGCCCATTCCCACCCCGTCCATCTTCTGCACCATTTCCACCACTGCCGCCATTCCCATTTCCATTGCCACTCCCAGCCCCAGCACCCTCACCCCCCTCCACCTCCTCTTCATCATCGAACGCGCCGACAAACTCGTACCCCTCGCCGGGGACCATCTCGACCTGCAGCTTCCACCCGCGGTCGCCGGCGCGCTTCTGCATCTCGTCGCGGAACTCCTCGACCGTCTGCGGGTTCAGGTTGAGCTTCTGCAGCTCCTCGTCGCTCAGCGCCTCGACGCGGGCCGCCGCGCCCTTCTTCTTGCTGGCCAGGACCAGCGCGGGCGTCGACTGCCGCCGGAGCCCGGGCGGCAGCGGGAGCAGCGTCTGCGCCACCTCTCCCGCGAGGAGTTTCTTGCCGCCGACGACGACGCCGCCGACGGTGATGCCGGGGAACTGTTTGTCGTCCAGCGGGTTGTTGTTGCTGTTGCCGTTCGCCGTGGTGGGGGGCGTGTTGGTGCCGGTGGTCGCCTTGCCCTTCGGCGTGCGGAACAAAGCGCCCGCTTCAAGGCGCTTGTGGTAGCGCCAGGCGGATTCCTCGTCCTCGCTGCCGATGACCTGGCGGCAGCGGATCGGGTGGGCGCGGGTCTCGTTAGGCGGTTGGAAGGCGACGTCGGCGCAGAGTCGCGGCGTGTAGACAGCCATGAGGTAGGTGCAGGTGGTGACCTCCTTGATCCACCCGATGCGGTCGGTGCTGATGCCCGGGCTGCAATGGTACTGGATCTCGATGGTGCGCGGGCGGTTGTTGAGGTCGCAGATGGTGCCGTCCTCGAGGCGCTGCGAGAGGTAGCGCTGGTCGCCTTTGATCTGCAGCTGACCGTTAGGCGGCGGGAGCGTCTTCGTCTGCCCTGCTGCTCCTCCGCCTCTCGAGGGGCTGCCGGCGGGCTCGCTGGGATCCCACGACTTGTCCGCCCGGCCGAGGATATACTCCTGGGTGTTCTGGTCCCTGACAGGCAGGCCGCCCTGGGTGTTGGACGAGGAGTGGAACTGGACGACGCCCTTGCCGTAGCAGAAGCTATAGCTCCACCAGCCGGACACGAAATACATGCATTGGCCCTCGAGCCCGCTCATCAGCTCCCAGCCCCTGGCAGATGCCCTACTCAGCTCGCGCGCTTCCTCGGCCTTGGCCAGCTCTGTGGCGGTCTCGTTCAGCACCGGCGGGGGCGCAATGACGGGCACCGAGCAGAGGTACCGCCACGGCGCGCTATTGATGAGCTCGTATGTCTCGGCAATCGGCGCATCTTGGTCGTTCTCGTCGGGGCGACGGCCGTCACTACTGCTGGCGCTTCCGCCAGAGTGGCCCGCGGCCGCGCTCAGGTCGGACGGCGGAACGCCGGACGGGTGCACGGATTGCGACGTGCGGGAGGACTCGAGGAGGGCGATGGCATCGGCCTCGGAGATGAAGTCGTCAGCGAAGACTACCTCGAACTATATGCGCACCGCACAGCGAAAGCGTCAGTAGCACAGCACAACTCAAGAGAAGCAAGATGCGTGAATATGGTTGGGAATTGGAAATTTCCGCACCTGGGGATGCGCTAGGAGGTCGTCGTGGATGCTGAAGCTGGGCTGCTGGTGCTGAGCCGCGCAGAGCTGCAGCGACGCTAGGAGGACCAGATTGAGACGGCGCATGATGCCGTTGTTGGCATCTCGACACGACCGTTCGACTGGGTCGCAGCAGCGGGTGTCGGGACTGAGGGTGGCTGTCTCTTGCTGATGGCTTAGATTGCGAGGTTGATCTGGAATCTGTGTCGATTGGATTGGGACACCTGTTTGCTGTCGCACCCCACACTGCTGATAACTGACGCTGGTGTACCTAACTTAGCTGGCCTTATCGCTCCCTGAACCCTGATTACGTCATCGCCGCCAGGAAAGATTGCGGTCGGGGCAAAGTAATGCGAAATTCTTGTTCTGCATGCGATTTCAAGGAAAATTCTCATCTTTTTACACTGCCTTACTTTTCCTACACAACCGACCTGACATGACCGCTGATCCATCAGTGAAAGCTGTGACGCCGGTGCGTGACCGTCCGGGCGATCCAGGGCCCGATGTTGTGGGCCTTCCGCCGCCGGTCAACCGACTTCCAGTCCCCCTCGGGATTGGCAGGCTCGTCGTCCTCCGACTCGTATAGAAAGTCTATCCATTCGTGCTCCCGAATCCCCCTCTCGGCGATTGGGAAGCCGTCGTGTTCCCGAAGCCACCCGATGATGCAGCGGGTCACGACCTCGGCGCAGTCAAGTTCGCGGTCCATGCGGCTGTAGTCGACCTGGATGCAGCTGTCTTCTGCCTCCGCTGTCTCCCCGTCGTCTTGCCGCAATACGCTCTCGCCACCCAGAAGCTTGGGGGGCTCGTACGACACCGTCTCACGCTCCCCGTCTCGGCAGTCCCATGTCCAGGTCGAATAGTAGAGCTGGTGGCTCTTGCCGCAGCTCACATGCCGCTGGACCTCCAAGCCGCAGTCCGCGATCGCCGTGCTGCCAAATGGCGGGAAACCCTTGATGGGGAATTCAGTGTGGTCGATGGCCTGGGACAAGAAGAGCAGCCGTGCCTCATCGGCGCCTCTTATCTTGTCTTGAGTAGGCTGTATAGCTCGCGCAGGTTGCTGGATGAAGGACATCAGTGTGTTGGTCCACCCAGCAAGTGTTAGGTCAATCGGGTAAAATAATGTACGCATGCAATCGAACAAGTAAAAGCTGTGAATGCCCAAGGCCGCTGCGCCGACCCACAGGAAGCCGAGTTTGGGGTTTCGAGCCATGAGGGCGCCGGTCAGGACCTGCAGGTCTGCTTTTACGTGGTCGGAATCCAGTACTGCGAACGTCCCCTGGATCCAAGCGCCGCAAGCATTGCAGGGTATGTCTGGCTCAAAGGCAACGCTGCTGAGGAGTGCCTGGAGGAAGTTGTTGCAGCTTAGCGTGAGCAGCCTGTCCAGCTGATGCACGTCATCACCCCATACTGGCGCCGCTGGCCCTGGGTTTGCCGACGAGATGTTGCCTTCATCTGAAAATGCCTGCCGCGGGCATGGGGCCAGCAACCGGATGGTTCGTGTGATACGGGCTGTCGAGGGCAGCATCAATGCCGCAGCAAAGGCCACTCGGCTCTGGTCCTGGGCTCCGTGATGAGCCGCGTACGCCGCAATGTACGAAGCGGCGACCGAGAATGACGGTGGCAGTTGTTGTTCGATCGCTGGTTCTGCTGGCTCGTATGCCCCTGAGAGCACAAAAGTCGATGCTTTACCTGTCTGGACGAGCGTGGTCGACCACGGCGCAAGGAAGACATTGCAGTCAGCGTTGATGCCGGCGGTCCAGCCCTGGTTTGGAGCCAGGATGGCAGCCCACCACCTGGCAGCCCGGTCTGAGACTGGCCCCAGCTCGACAGGGACTTCCGTGAAACTTGCGTTTGCCTCCGTTGCCGCGCCTGGCCGTCGCCACTCTGCACGGCTATCATGTCAGAACCAGCCCGGCCCAGGGCACCGGGCCGGCCCACCGAGATTAGGATCCACCGGCTTGATGCCCAACTGCCGCCTAAGACTGGGCTCCTAATCAGGAGAACTCTCCTACAATACAACATCCTCAACACTATGATTGTTCCTAGTTGTACGCATTGCTTACATCGTAATAGCTTTATCTTCCTAAGCCTATATAGCGGTTCCAACAATTAAGAGTCTTATTAGCTCGAAAACCTAGCTCTATCTCTAAGTATATAGCCCTATATATAGCGCTTAGTAGCAACTACTATATCTTCGAAAGTCGATATAAAGATCGATATTATTCTAGCTAGCCTAGATAATTAGGTAGTTTAGAACTACGAGTTTATTAATAAGGCTAAGTATTTTGACCTACTTAACTATTTCAAGAGCAAGGCGGAGCTCCTCCTAAAGCCTACAATGGCTAATACCTACGATCTTGCTTATAAACGTATTCGATATAAGCTTTAGGAATATATCGTCGAGTTGTAAGCTTCTATACTAGTTATAGCTATAGGAGCTCCAATCGATCTAGGAGCATCTACTATAAACGAATAGCGACCTAGCATTGCCTTTGTAGCCTAGGATGACGATATAGATTCCTAGACCCTCTTTAAGAATAAGGGTCTATAGGAGTAGCCTAGTGTCAAGGCATTAAATAGCCGTTAAAGGAAGCTCTATAATAAGAGGGAGAAGTAGTTTAACAATAATATTATTATCGTTATTATATAGGTCGAGAAGGATCTAGACTATAAGTATAAAGACTATAAACACTAGACTAATTACTTTACCTAGATACTAACCTTTATAACTACTATAATAGTGGCCAACTACTAGTTTATCTACTTTATAGAGTATACCGACTTTTAAACGTAGTATAATAATCTTAAGAAGATTGTTTAGCCGACTATTAAGACGATAACCGAGCTTCGAATATATATTTATATTTATCTCAATACGTTTAAGTACCCTAGGAATATATATATTAAAGAAACTAATTTCGAGAGGTAGCTTATTAAATAGGAGAGCCTAATAGATAAGGCCTCCTTCTAGAAGATAAGCGAGGCGAAGGATCTTAGCCTATAGTTCAACGAACTAATGGTTATACTAGAGAAACTATTCCTAAGCTTTGTTTCCCTTTATATTATAAGTAAGATAGAGATTCTTAAAAAGCTAACCTTTCAAGATATAGCTATAGAAGTCTATAAAGGTATATACCTATTCTTTAAGAAGGTACCTAGCTATATAGAAAAAGGATCTTTCCTAATATATAGCCTTAGAAAGAAAGAAAACAAAGACCCTAAGCAATTAGAAGATTAGAAGGATTGCTCTAGGCGCTAAACTAGTTGTAAAGAAGGAGCTAGAATTGGCTAATCCTACTCTAAATATAAGCTAAATATACCTATAGCTTTTAGTACCTCTATAAGGTCCTCGAGTATATTAAGGAAATGCTATACCTATAATTACTTCTATTTAACTAAGTAGTGCTACTACTTGAACTCTAAGAGTATACTACCTAAGTAGGAACCTAGAGAATATATTAAGGCTTATATAGAGGCTAATTTAAAGGCCAATTCAACTTTGTAAATAGAGGCTAATAGGCTCCGGATAAAGAGGTCTAGGAATAGCTTTACTAACGATATAAAGAGTAATATAGGCGAAGATTCGCTACTATATTGACTAGTCGACTACTCTAAGAGAGCTATAGCTACGCTTTCGACGAAGGAGCCTAAGGTCCCCGAAATAGATATAGTAGATGCCAACGCCTTCGAAGAGGGCACTGCTCCTAAAGAGAGTACTACCTAGGAAGAGGGTAACGCCCTCGAAGTAGGTACTGCCTTCGAAGTAGGTATCGCCCCCAATATAGGCAACGCCTCTAATATAGGCATTAACATTATAGCGATATTTAGCTACTAATATATTACGAGAACGTAGTAGTAGAGAGCTATAGGTAAATGTATAACGAGCTTCGTTATAATCTTAGCTATATTCTAAATAGGCTAGAGATACCCTCTAATTAACTTGGTAATCCTAGATTTAAAGTCAACTATTTATATCGCTAACTATCTAAGTAGGTTTAAAAGGCCTCCTAAGTTAGCTACGCCTAATAACTATATCTAGGTAGGCGAGTACCCTATTTAGATTGAAGGATATAGCGAAATAGATATTAAACTATAGAACAATAAAGGCATTATAGTCTTTACGCTATATAATATAGCTTACTACCTAATCTTTATATACAATATTATATTGTTAGAGTAGCTTAATCGACGAAGGATTTAGTAGGACAATAGGCTAGAGAGTACATTAAACTACCTATTTAAGCGCTAAGATTATATACTCCTTGGATATACTATAAAGAAGCTCTAACAATATATCCTTAAATATATACCTAAAGACTATATATCTATAGCCTTTACTATCTAAACGAAGAGACTTGATCGTTGGGCTTACTACGTAGAGAGTATAGTAGATACTATAACTTAGTATCTACGCCTTAGCTATATAGGCCTAAGGGCCCTTGAACACTTTGTCAATTGCTTATAAAGAGAGTGTATTAAAGGCGTACTAACGTTCGAATATAATAGGTATAGCCTTAGCAAGTCGAAATGTAGGCCTAATCGTATTCCTAGACCGTTGAGCTATAGCCTAGGCGATAAGATCGCCCTAGATCTATACCCTTTCTAAGAAGGCTAATAGCACTTTAAACATCTATTGTTAGTAATAGATCACTATTTAGGTATAATATAGGACTACTATCTATACAATTGTAAGGCACTAGGCATCTTAGTAGCTATTAAATACCTCGCTATACTACTTAAAAAGCAGTATTAGCTATATATTAAGATCCTAGAGTATAACAACGAATTTATATAGGCGAGCGCTATTACTACTTAGACAGAGAGACAAGATATCCGAATAGAGCCTTTAGCGCTTAATACGCCTATATAGAATAGAGGCGCTAAACGCTTAGGGGGTATAATCAAAGAGAAGGCTAGAATGATAGCTATCGGCGTATAGTTGCTAGGGCAACTGTAGCTAGAAGTTACAAGGGCTATAGTATATCTCTATAATAGGACACTATCTTTGACAATAAAGTAGATAACGCTACTAGATCACTTTTATACCTTCTTTACTAAGAGAGATAGCCTAAGAGCCTTAGAGTATAAACTACACTAAGGGCATTTAAAGGTCTATAGTTATAAGGTATTTACTATAATAGATGCTACTAAAAAGAAAGAAAGGCGTTTTAAGTAGTTCTAACTAAGAGCTTAGATCAGTTACCTTATAGGATACAATTCCTTGAACATCTATTGTATCTAGAACCCTACTACTAACTAAGTAGTATATATATACAATATAATCTTTAATAAAAAGTAGGTATACCTAAATGACCTAAAGCTTATAGTATAGGATATCCCTTAAATAGACCTTAAAGAGCTAAAGCGCTAGCTCAATACTAGAGGTGCTAATAATACTAATTAGCTAGATAATAGCGATCTTACACTTATAGCTAAGGAAGAGAATATAATAAAGGCGTTTAGTATATCTTTAACAACCTTTAAAGAACTAGAAGAGAGCTTAGCTACTACTAAAGAAGTGTTGGATACTATTATAGTAAAAGGTAATACTATAGGCACCTTCCTAGAGTTCTAATATCTAACTTCTCCGTCTACTTCGCTAACCGCTTTGATCGTAGTTGCCTTCCTAGGCTTACGTTCGCCTAGAGCCTCTAAAGGAGTATTCTAGCTATAAGAGGCCGCCTTCAACGTAGGAATATTAGGCCCTAGAGCTATTGAATATAAATACTTAAGGAGGGTCCTCTATATAGAGGAAGAGAGAGAGGAACTTGCCTAAAAGAGTAAAAAGAAGGCTAAGAAGATAGTCGATACTATTAAGAAGGAAGATAATAGTGCTAAGAGGATCTTCTAAGAAGAAGTCAATCGCCTATAGTAAGAAGGTAAACTTAGATCTATCTACTAGTCGATACTTCTACCTATACCTCGATAGTACTTTGAACTCAAAGATTACCTATTAGGCTAACTATTTCTAGAAACTAAACGTAATTATCTTCAAAGCTACAAAGTAATAGGCTTTTAAGAAGAGATTCGCTACTATAATAAAGAGGTCTAAGGCAAGTAGATCCTAGATTATATATAGGTATACGTCTATAAGTTTAATAAGAGTAGATACCTCGTTAAGTACAAGGTAAGGCTTATAATATATAGCAATTAGTAAAAGAAGAGGTTTACTAAAGAGAGCTATATAGTTATATTTGCTATATAATCTTTTAGAATAGTACTTGCTACTATAGCAAAGTTCGATCTAGAACTAAAGTAATTCGATATAGTTAACGCCTTTGTCAACGTAAAGATCGATAAAGATATCTATATAGAGATATTATATAGCTATTATAAACTAGGAACTATCTTAAAGCTAAAGAAGGCGCTCTATAGCTTATAAAAGTCTCCCCTCCTTTAGTAATAAGAGCTAATAGCTACTCTGAAGAACCTAGGGTTCTAAGCTATACTATAAGAGCCCTATATTATAATAAACAAAGGTATTATTATCTTCTTCTATATAGATAATATTGTCTTCGTCTATTGTAAAAAGGATTAATACTAAACTAACGAAGTAATTAGCTAGCTATAAGAAAAGTATAAACTTATAAGAGGAGATAACCTTCTATAGTTCCTAGGTATAGAGATTTATTACGATTATAAGAAGCGTTTAATTTAGCTTAGCTAAATGGTATATATTAAGAAGATTATAAGGTTAGCCTAGGAAGAAAGAGAGCTAGAGACTTTAATAGCTAAGGGCGAATTACTCCTATATAATAATATTGCTAACTATAGCTTTATTAGGCTCTATTAAAGGAAAGTCGGCTTAATCCTATATATAGCTATTAATATATATCTAGATATTGCCTTTATAGCCTCTAAGCTTATATAGTTCAATTAGAACCTAGGACTAGAATATTACTATATAGCTAATTAAGTATTACAATACCTCTATTGAATAAGGTTCTAGGCCCTCTAGCTAGGAGGAGGAGATATCCTAATTATAGCTAGCGATACTAGCTTCGTTAACAATAGTATCAATCGTAAAAGCTTATAAAGTTACGCTATTATCCTATTTAGAGGGCTAATCGCCTAGCAAGCTAGTAAGTAGGATATAGTAACTATATCAACTATAGAGGCAGAGTTATTAATATTTATATAGGTAGCGAAAGAAGGTATATTCTTTTAGCGTCTATTGGAGGTACTAGAGATCTATCTAGATAATAAGATCCTATCGATCTAGTGCAATAACAAGTAGACGATCTAGCTAATTAATACTAAGATACTTATATTATAGATAAAGCTAAAATACATTGATATTTATAACTATTGGCTACGCTAAGAAGCCTAGAATAAGAGGGTTAGTATAGATTATATACCTTTGAATTAGATATTGGCTAACGACCTAATGAAAGCGCTAGAACTAGAACCCTATAGGAAGTTTATAGAAATACTTAATCTAGCGGATATCTAGGCCCTTATCGAGATCTATACCTACTAAGCGGTATAGAAGGAAGAAATATAGGGCTAGAAGAAGGCTCTAGCTAAGCTAAAGGTTCGATTTATAATATAATATATAGGATTGAGAAAGGTAGATATATAAGGCTTAGTAGATTAGAGCGATAGCAAAAGGACCTTAACATTATAGAATTGCTAGATTAGGAAAGACGTAGTATTGGAAATAGCTTTATAGATTACTAGATTTAGTAGGCTAGAGCTAGAGGCTCGACCTAGGGGGGTATATCAGAACTAGCTTGGCCTAGGGCACTGGGCCGGCCTACCGAGATTAGGATCTACTGGCTTGATGCCCAACTGCCGCCTAAGACTAGGCTCCTGATTAGGAGAACTCTCCTACAATACAATATCCTCAACACTACGATTGTTCCTAGTTGTATACATTGCTTGCATTGTGATAGCTTCATCTTCCTAAGCCTGCGTAGCGGTTCCAATATATCAGTGTAAGCTGGAGCGGTGGCCCCCGGTATAATCTCAGCCTAGCGCGTGGACAAAACGTAGGCCCACGCCAGTGTTAGGATGCCAATGTGGTTGGGTTTGGAGCCGAACCACGTTGGGAATCGCTTAGGTAAATGCTCGACCGAGACGACAATGGGGCGGCGAGTGGTGACCGGAATGAAGTACCGGCGTTGGATAGCCGGAAGCTCACAGTCGATGCCGTTGGTCGTCTGCCAAGTCGACGTCCCGGTAGCTAAGAGATGGTAGTCGGGCTTCAACTGGAGACGGTTGTGGAAATACGGTATCTCCCGGCAGGCGTGCTCCAGATCGACCAGTTCGGCGGGGAATCCATGACCGGCGGCTGCCCTTGCGCACAATTTCTGCCACGTCCTGTATCCGTGCGCGTAGTAGCGCCTGAATGTTTCGTCGTCTAGCCGAACTGGGTCGTCCATTTCGCGGGGCCAAGCAGAAGGTCCCTTTTCGCCCGGTTGAGCGGCCGTTTGCTGACCGTGTCGGAGCTTGGAAGGGACGGGGGAAGAAGAAACGGACGTCGAGGATGAGGAGCCGTCAACAGGTTGGGGACGATCTTGGTCCTTATGAAGCATAAAATTTGGGTTTATCTGAGGACAGCTCACAGCTGGTTATGCGAGCGCCTGAACATGGATTTTCCGGTGTGAAGTGCAAGAAGAATGCGGGAAAGCGCAGGCAGGTTGAGCCAAAGATTGCGCGACATCAATCCTCCACGCTTCAGAAGCTGCAATAAGACAAACGAGGGAGGAACCAACTAGCTGGTTGCCGAGGCCTGGCCCATGATGCCTTCGATAATTTGTGGTGCAGAACGCATTATTCCGGCCAAGGGCAGAAGCAGGTCGGGTTTGCTCGAGCGTGGAGGAAAGCCACGCGTTCGGGCCTTTCGCGCACACCCATTTCCCAGGAATATATTCCATCTCAAGTGGCGCCTCCACTTCATGGAGACAGATAGTCATGTGAGCAGGCTGTGAAAATGTGCTTCCCCCAAATCGGTTCCCTTCTTTCAACACCCAACTCAGTCCTTATCCGTTGGTAACCGACGGACAAGTTCTCTCTCCCTCTCGATGGGTCGGTGACTTTTACGATCTCCCCTTTTCGAAAGCTCCATATCTCATACAATCTTCATTCGTACCTACCTAGGGAATCAGAAACGGCTAATGAAATTCAAGTTTTCCTCTACCGACTTCATACACGTTCTCATCTCGCGCGTTGCACAGCCCACGAACTCGAAAGCTTGATCGGTACCTGACACCTCACGAACGCCAACAATGATTACCTCCAGCACGAAGGGCTTTTTCCGTGTCTGCAAGCATTCAAACACATCCACGACTCTTGGCCCTGCATCGCCAAGGGCTGCAGGAAGAAGATCAAAGTATGCACCAGTCTGTGCCACGGCATAATTCACCAGGACGGCAGAATCGACGAGAACTACTCTGGACATGTGGTTTGTCAAGCCTGTCCCAGCCACGGTCGGTGCGGCACCGGAAGCGACTACAGCAGGTGCCCGATTGTTGTCGATTCTGGCAACGATGACGGCAGACTGGTGGTGGTGCAGCCCGGTGTGGAAGACGCCCACCAGTACTGTGTAGGCAGGAAGTTCACACTACCCCATTGGGCTATAACTGAGCAAGCCCCTCCACCACTCTGAGGGGTTCAGTGAGCCGTGCCGCCCAAGTTCAGGTCCCGGGTCATAAAGAGTTGGGAAACCCCATGCAGGGAGGGGCGTGTCGTACAACATGGGCTGGGTCAGCCTGTTAGTGCCCCAACATGCTGTTGGAAAATACATCGGTAATTGAGCACTTATTTAGCGAATGCATGTAGTATAGAACAGTATTGTAGGGCACTTTTAGACTGTCCCTATCTCAATAATGTTCCTTGTTTTCATTATGTTTAGAGAACATACTGTTGTAATCTATATAAAATACTGAAATGTAGAAAAAAACAAGATTACCGAGCTTTGTTTGGTACGTTCGAAGGTTACAAGGTACGATCCAAGGTTCGAAGGTTACAAGATACGATCAAAGGTTACGATATATTTTTTTGCTACTGCCTATAATTGGGATTGAACTGGGGACCTCGCAAAATAGTATCTACAATTTTACAGAGAGGCAGTCACAGTCAATTGAACTACGAAGCAGGAAGTCTACGAGCGCGCAGGAAGCGGAAGGAACTTAGGAGTCTATAGAGCTACAGTACGGTCAGGGCATCTTTGATGGATCCGCTCTGTTTCACGTAAACAGCCTGAAACTGGAAAAACGGAGTGTTGGCCTAGACAAGACTTTCCTTACCATTTCAGAGCTCAAAATGTATTGACATTATGTTAGATGAACACTCTGTTGAGGTAGTTTCAGTCTGTTGGGTTCAGCAGCCTTGTTCCGACCTGTTCTAGCGTTCAACATCCTGTTGCAGGAACTTACAGGATGTTTGAAGGCTGACAGGCTTATATACATATGTTGTACGACACCCCCCTCCCTGCATGGCCGGTCTCGTCTCGACAGGAGCGCCGTCGATGCGACACCCTCCAGCCGCTCAATTCACATGAATTCCTTGGCAGAAAATCCCTCGATTTTGGGAGTGGTGTAAATGCTTTGACTGTTGCTATTACTGAGTCGACCCAATTGAGGCGTATATGGATCGATTCCGAATTGTGTGAAGGATGAGGTTGCTGTCATTCATTTTTCCGTTTTTGGATTTGAGCCTGGTTTGGTCGTGGCAAAGGTGGCGGGCATGCAAGGGTAAAGCCGGGCTGACTTTACTACCTCAATCCCAGGCAAAAAGCAACAGCACGCATTTGATGTGTGGAGCGGGAGATCTCGAGAGATCCCGTAGGCGAATTTACGGACGTTGCCAAAGCCGCCCCAAGCGCTCAGCCAACCCGACTTCCAACTTGAACGGAATGCACAGACGTGGCAGGTGGGCCCACACCTCCGCCCGGCGCCGGATCGGGTGGGTGCCCGGGCAAAACACCCAAACCAACCTGCCCGAAGTCTCCTCCAGCCGGAACTTGGCCCGCCCGAATCTGCTTCGCAAGCTAGTGAAGTTCCGCCCACGCGAGTGCGAGTCGGTCGGCTCAGCGGGGGTATCGCTTCTTGCCCCCGAAACGGCGCCTGGCTCGGTCCGCAGCACATTGCTCAAAAGCAATGGCGTGAGTAGGCAGCTTCGCTTCCTGGTTCGCCCACTGTCGCCTGTTGCTGCATGGAGTCGACAGGGACATTTGCCGCAGCCGGGATGGATGGGAGGCCGAAGGTGAGTTCCCGGTGACCGGAAACGTGCCACCACCCGGCTTCAGCCAACGGACAGCTCATCAACCGCTCGTTAACGAGTGGTCATGCACCGCGGCCGGACACACGAGCCAGGGAGCAAGGACGGCATTGGAGCCCAACAGGAGCCGAGGGTGCCGCCCAGCCGGCGCGCTGACTCTGGGGTTGCTTGCACCACGGGCACCGACCTGAACCGACCTGACCCATCAGGCTGGGGCGCCTGATGGGACCAAGTTGGGGAATCCGCACCGCCCCAGGCCCCATCGGGGACCCGCCCGACCGGTGATTTGTGTCCAGTCAAGAAACACCCGCCTCACTTCCAGGCCCGCCCAGCCAATCGTGGCGCCCGTGAGGGTCCTGCAGCTGCAGCATCAAGGGATGCGCGGATTCAATTGACAAACGAGGCGATGCATTCGTGTCCAACGGACGGGCTGCATGGAAGCGACCAGGATTCTGGTGCCGTGTCGAAAAGGAAGATGTTGGGAGCGACAGTGGCTGATTGCCTCCGCTTGAGAGTTTGGTGTCTGATAACTAACGTGAGAAAGCCATCAAGGTGGCTTCCATCAACCACCTGGGCACCAAGTTTGTGGGGGTACGTGGGTGCGTCTGGGGCACTCGCACCTGCCGTTGTTTGCTCTCACTGGGCCAACCCAGCGATTGGATGCGATTTCCCAGCCTGGAAGCAGGCAACATTAACCTCGCAGAGCAGACTGGAAGTGGTGGATTTGGCTCAAACCTTGACTTGGAAAAGACACCGACAGCGGCGAACATATTTTACTTAACTTTGCAAAGTCCAACGCGACCCCTGCCCTGTTTCCGCCGCTTCATCAACGGACTCACTCCAACATAACTACCTTAGGTACGGACCCGACACCATCTTGGTGCACTGGGCCTGACAGGACCGCGCTGGGGGAGCGCTGTCAACCGGATTTGGAAATAACAAAGGCGGTTCTCATTGACCTACCGGGCAAAGGATTCCAGAATCCCGCGCAGGTGCCCTCGTGAGCACGGGGGGCTGCTTGCATGCTTGGGGTGCTGGTCCTGTCGAGCATTCACTTCACTACACCACTGGGCGGGTTGCGGATGCGCATCTGTCAGCACCTTACACTACACTAACTACCTCCCGCTGATGACCGATTGCTTCGCCGCACCCCACCAAACGACGTCGTGAAACACGGGCCAAGCGCAGCTTCTTTCCGCGGTCCACTGGCGAGCGACGCCGTAAGCCGCCGAAAAATTCCCGGCCAATGGTCCGTGGATGCCGCGCCATGGCTGGGTGTCCTCCAAAGCCGGGCACAGCTCACCCGTTTGGCTGACCATGCTGTGGCCAATTGTTGTCCTCTGCATCCAGCCAGGTCACAGAACCTCGCATTGCCTGCCGCCATGGACGCCACGAGACTCGGATGCGCGGTGCCCGACGGCGGGGTGGTTGTCTCGCACTGTTGGCTTGCGAGACATCTTCGGGCGGGATGGACTTTGGCAGATCAACAGCCTGGTTTGTGATGTTGGGGGAGTTCTGGGGTTTTCTACTCGAGAAGCCAGCCTCAGTCCATCTCCTTCCCCAGCGGGTATCCTTCTTCGTGTGCAACAGATGGGTTGCCAGATTCGTTCGTCACGCCGCCCAAGTGTCCTGCTTGGGCCGCCGAGACTGGCTCGCCGAGGGCAATCTGGGGTTGGTGGGCGGTGCCGTTGCATCAGCCATCAATCAAGAGCTTTCTCCCCGGAAAGACCCCTGTCAGCGCGCTAGTCGGTTACACCACACCGATGATCTCCAAGGCCACTCGTCACCTCTGCTCACGCCCAGGTGGGTGCGTCATGGTGTGCCTGGCACCGCATCCAGAATCCAGATGTTCCAGCGCCGTGTCTTCCCCCAAATCCTCCCACTCTCCCACCCACCCGCTTTGATCGGGTATCCAGCGTGCATTTCGACCGGACAATCTCGCTGCATCTTGTGCCGCGCCTCCCCCATCCCACCGCGCCTGTTCCCAACGTCCGCTCGAGCTCGAGGGTGGGTGGGTCGAACAAGAAGATCTTGACCTGCTGCAAGTCGAAGCCTCGCGGGAACTGGCCTCGATAAATAGTATATCATTTGCTCGCCCTCGGCCTGCCAATCCCTTCTTCTCCCCTTGCTTGCGTTCCCTCGCGTGCTTCATTTGCTTGCTTGGTTGCTTGCCAGAAGCACTCTTCCATCCAGTCCCAAACACGTTGCTGCCGGTGCAGCTCTGCCGCCGAGTGGTCCTTTCTAACCCTCGGCCCGGGTGAACCCTTGCATTTTGATCACAGGCTGCCGACGGTGACTCGCGCCATCACGGGCCACCCGGTTCGCCCCTCTCAGGATGAGTCAACACAGCGAAGTCGAGCAACTCAGGGCTTTGCTCGAGAAGAGTGAGCGAGAGAAACTCGAGATAATACAGAAAAGCGAGCGAGAGAAACTCGAGTTAATTCAGAAGCTCAACGATGTCAAACGCCTCGACAGCAACCCTCCAGGTGGCTCTGGCCGCTTACGGAGCAGCACAATGCCCCGCAGCGCCACAAACGGCCCCGGCCCGAGTCCCCAACCCAAGCCGGCCCAGCAGGTAAGGTCTCACTCATCATTCAAGCAATTATCTGGGTACAATGAGTATTTGGTTAATGCTCACGCAACTTCTCCAGGACCAAAGCCGGCCCATGAAGCGCTCAAAAACCACACATTCTTTCGGGTCCTCGACAACAGCGCCCATGATGCGGTCACGGTCGAGCGTCTCCCGCCCCGGTCCCAGTCAAATCCCCTTCGCTGGAACGGCACCCAGCCCTATCACTCTCCCCGTCACGCAGAACGGCATGGCAGTTCCCAATCCGGGGACTCCTGGCGACTTACTTCACCAGAGCCAGTTGCCATATGCCACCGTACCAGAAGGCCCCGTCTTGACCGGGCCATCTCAACATGGCGAGCTCGGGCGCGAAATTCCATTTGACGAGTTCTTGACCATGGCTGACGAGGACTTGTTCCCGACCATCTCGCCTGTCAGCATCCCCAACTCATCTTCACTACCCTCGCACGGGACAGGACAGTACCCGATGTCAAGCCTCCCTTCAGTCTGTGGGTCGCTGAGCTCGGGGCCGACTTTGGAGACCGCTCCCATGTCAAGGTGCAACAGCTCCGTGAACGACAGCGCCTCCATCGCGGGCCAGTTCAGCGAGATGGTCCGGATACAGTCACAACAGTCCGCTCGCAGCCACGTTCGGCCAGAGAGCTTCCACCTCAGCCCCAACGTCGCACAGCCGACGCTCCTGGGGAAGCGTCCGTCCGATGCATCAAACGTCATGGCGATGCAGGCCGGCTCATTTCCGCCCACCTACACATCACCTGCCGCAGTCGACGCCGCACAGCTGTCTCAACATCAGCACCCGATGGAGCCCTCCTTCTCGCAGTCGAGCATTCGGTCTGCCTCCTCTGCTGGCTCTGGCATCTCGCCCCACGACCTCAGCGGCCCTCACCTGAACAAGCACCTCACAATGGAGCGATCAGTGTCCAAGGACAGCGTCAAGTCGAACTCCTCCTGGAAACTACGCGCCAAGGAAGCCCTCGCTCGACAGAACCATGCCGCCAAATCTCGGCATCTCCAGCCGAAGCCGGCCGCGGGCTCAGCCAAACCCGAAGCCGATGCCGCCGCCGCCGGCTCGACGAAAGATGGAAAGGCCGTCATCGCCAAGACCAAGTACGAGCGGCCCAAGCACCCCAAGGTCATGTGCAACCAGTGCAACGACCATCCGGAGGGCTTCCGCGGCGAGCACGAGCTGCGGCGGCACACCGAGGCCAAGCACAAGAGCATGGTCAAGAAGTGGATCTGCCGCGACCCGGACCTGTACGGGATCGCGCACTCCGAGACCCCCGTCAAGCCGCTGCGGGACTGCAAGCAGTGCTCGCAGAACAAGCAGTACGGCGCCTACTACAACGCCGCCGCGCACCTCCGGCGCACGCACTTCAAGGTCAAGCCGCGGAAAGGCGCGGCCGGCTCCCGGGACGGCGCGGGCGGGGGCGGGGGAGAGGAGCGGGAGAAGCGCGGCGGCAAGGGCGGCGGCGACTGGCCGTCCATGAACGAGCTGAAGCTCTGGATGGTCGAGGTGACGGTGCCCATGGACCAGGCGGGCGCGCTGGTGCCGGACGGCACCGAGTCCGTCGGCGGCGTGGAAGCCGACGACTTCGACAACGAGTTCGCCGACTCCCAGTACAGCTCGCAAGCTGCTGGGGCTGCTGCTGCCCCGATGGCCATGGGTGCGGACGGCTTCGACGTCGCTGCCTTCGCCGGCGTCGGAGGCGGGTTCGGCCCCGTCGTCGACCCCACCGGCGCCTCGTTCCAGGGAGACCTGGACTCGCAGCTGTCGGAGCTGTACGGCAGCAGCGGCGGCGGGTCGTTCGGCGCCGCCGCCACCACGGACCCGATGTCCCTGCCAGGACTCCTCCCCGCCTCGTCTGCCGCGTTTGGCTACCGCAACAACCCCGACTTCAGCAGCAGCATGCAGCAGGGCACTCCCTCCTCCTCGCTGCTGGGCTTTGACGGCCATGCATACACCTCGCCCGTCTCGTCCACCGCGACGATTACGCAACCGGCCATGTTCGGCGACCAGCTGCTTGCCCCTGCCGCCATGCAGGTTCCGCGCGATGACCTGCCTGATTTGCCGTTTGAGCTCACCTTCTCCACGGCTGGTCAGTAGAGGTGCTGACGGTTGCTTTTTGGTGCGTCTCGCTTGGCCAATGGGCTAGGGGGCTCGGCCTGCTCTGTTGGATATATTATCTCCTGGCTTGCGCGGTTTATCTCGGCTTCTTTTCTTTCCTTTGCCTGGTCAGGAAGAGCTCGGCGCACCCGGCATCCGGCTCGCTTTGTCTGTTTCTTTCTCTCGTTCCAGCTCCTCCTCCCTTATCCGCGTCACGATCTCCTTGCAAGCTGTTCGTCCCCTGCTTCGCTTTTCATGTTTTCATGACTACGAATTTCTCTTATTTCCTGCTATTCTATATGCTCTTGTTTCCTACTATTCTTTATGATGGTTCATCGACACCGTCGGCCCCAGTCACTGTTGCCGCTCGTGCGGCATGCATGATTCAGTTGATGGGGATACGTTTTCGCAACAAGCGAAACTGCTCATGCGCCACCAGGTGCAGACATGCACCACGTTGATGCTGGCTCGACTTTTCTTTCGTCGACTAAGCATCTATTTCGACCTTCCTTTTCAGGCAAGGGGAATGCCCCGGTGGCTGGTGTGTGTTTCTTTCTCTTTGAGGTTTTTGGCTTCTTCTGTACGCCTTTTTATTACTTATGCCCTTTATCTGATTTGTGCCTCAGCGAGGCGTTGGACGGGCAAAAGTGTCGGTTTGGCTGGGCGTTCTTGGAAGACTTGGGGGCTTCAGAGAACTCACGACGTTATGAGGCTGGATATCATGACATGATTGCATTGCATACACGGGCTGGCTGGATACTGCCTACCTAATATGTATAGCGGCAGGAGTTTTGTTTCGAATCGTCCGCTGCGATTCGAGCTTGGGCACGGGATATTGGATTCCAAGTTGTATATAATTAGTTTTTTTACAACTACAAGGGAGTAGAAACAAGCTACAGTGGCCCCAGTCTACACTGAGCAGGATGCTCTCGAATTCGGATGCATCAGTGGTTCGCTGTGTTTACTTGAGACCCTCGGCCCTGGCGGTGACGGCCACGGCTTCATGGGGTTCAACAATGGGCCGCTGCACCAGCCCGGCCAGGTCTTTCCAGTTTGACTGAGCTGTGAAATCGTTGCTTGGTGACGTGGAAGCTGCGGCGGTAGAGAGGACAACGGAGGCTATTAAGCAAAGAAAGAAGCTGGGCACTGAGGCACTAAAGCTGTTCGAACGTTGAACAGGGGGATGAGGTAGGCTCATGATGGAAGCAGCTGGCGTACTCCGTGCAGAACAAGCTGGGGGCAGCCCAAGGCCCTGGAAGGGGACAAGCCGATGAGCAAACAGTCCAAGGCGATTGACTACCACGCGGACACATCCAGGGGCTCATCTCTCACTCCCCAGGTAAAAATGAGGGTTCGGCAAAAACCAAGGACGAGACGCGATTTGAACGCGTGACCTACCGGACTGCAGCCGGTTGCTCTACCCCTGAGCTACTCGTCCAGTGGGTAAAATTAGCGCCCCGAAAATTTCGTTTTCTGTGCAACCGGTCTGGCGCGCTGCACTAGACGCAAGCCACCCTTTAAGCAAGTGAATCACAGCCACGTAGGTAGCAAAGTCATTTGTTCTTGTCGCAGAAGGATTCGATGTGTTCACAACGGGATGTGATTGTGATGTGATACAACGCCATCTCCGCCCAGGCAGCCGCCGGGTTACAATCCGGTCTCTTTGTCTCCGCAGCTCCCCAGCCGATATTGTTATTGGCATGTTAAGATGTGGAGGGTTGCTAACAAATGTGTTCCCCAGATACACGGCTCACCTGGTGTGTTGTTGAAACTTCGTGGACGAAATCGCACCTTTTGTAGCAATGGGATTCGGCCTTGTCAGGACCGCAAATCACCTTTTTGGATTCAGAACATTTACTACTGCGACGGTAGGAATCGATGGAGTAGTCACGGGGCTCAATTGCCATGTACATTGCACTGCCGGTTTCCGGGGGGTTGCCGGTCTCACGCCGCCTTTGCATTGAGAGTGCAACAATCTAGTCTGTTATTCTCCGTATGGCCTGGGCGCATGTAATTCATGAGCACGCAGCCTATGAGCTTTGGGGGGTTTGTCAGGGAGCATGTTCCCAGACGTGGGGACGTGTTTCGCAAGATTTCGTTCTTGCGCCTGACAATTTGCGACCATGAAGTTCTCTGGACAGCTTCCTCTACTGAGCAGCTTGGCCGCAGTTGTCTCAGGGGCTGTCCATAATTTGTTCGGACGGGGTTGCTCAGGCGGTGTTTGAAGGTGGTGGAAAATGCTTCCAGAGGAGAAGGTGGTAGGAAGGAACATCAGGTCGCGGTTGGATGACATCAACGTATCAGATTAGTCGCGCTACGGTATCGTCTGTCTCTCTGCTACTCCCGGATGTGATCGTTCGTGTCGAAAACCCGAAAGCCCGAAAATCGCTGACAGAGAGAGGTCAAGGAAAAACATGCACCCAAAAACATGGTTTCCCCTGTGTCTCTGGGGGACACATATCCTAGCCCACCCCGCTGTATGAGGAACAGGGTGTCTAAGCCCGGTTCTTACCTCAGCGTCTTCTCCTCCGCGGTGCCGCTTCCTCCGGCTCCGGCTCCAGCTCCGGCCTGTTCATATCATCTAACGTCGGAGCCACGGCGGTCCAGGTGTCCGGCACGGCTGTCCCGCTGCCGCTGTCCTGGCTGTCGGGCGGTGCATAGGGGGGTTCGTAAGGCCTGACCCATGCCTGTTTCCAAAAGTCAGAGTCAGATGCAAGTAAATATGGAATCGGAATGCCTAATTTACCTCGTGATCCCTCGGAGCGCCCGCCGGGCCCTGCGACGGCGGCACGTACCACCTGCTCGGTCCCGCCTGGGCGCCATAGTAGCTCTCCCTCACCCCGCTCGCGTACGGCTCGTAATAGGGAAGCTCCGGAGGCCTGGCCATCTCGAAACTGCCGGATTCGGATGTCAAGCTGGGCGGGTCCTGCAGGTTCATGGCGCGCGAGAAGCGGGTGCCCAGATCCTCGGCCAGCTCGTCTCCGCTGGAGCCGGCGTAGCTGCCCACGCCGCCGGCGTAGTCCTCGGACTGGTTGTTGAGGATGGCGAGCTGCTTTGTCGCCGACGGACGCCTGCGCGGATCCATGCTGGCCATCTTGCGGATGTTGGCGTACTGCTCCATCTGGGAGATGTTGACGAGCCAGGCGTGCAGGTCGGGGACGCTCAGCTGGGAGCACGTGCGCCGGAACTCGACCGTGCGCGTCCACACGATGGTGGCGAACAGGGACCAGATGTCGACCTTGGCGGACTGCCGCTGGCGATGGAGGACCTCGGGAGCCATGAAGGGTTCGGTGCCCGCCGCCGTCCTCGCGAGGTTCGGGTCGTTGGAGAGGCCGAAGTCGCCGAGGCAGAAGCGGTAGTTGCCGGCCTCGTCGTACTCCCACAGGATGTTTTCCGGCTTGACGTCGCGGTGGATGATGCGGTGCGAGGCGATGCACTCCAGGGCGAGCAGCATCTGGCGCAGGACTACGTCAGAGAGAGCGTATTCGTCCGGCACGCCGACCTTTTCCACCAGCGTCTTCAGGTTTCCTTCCATCAGGGGCATGAAGATCTCGCCCCAGTTGTCGCCCCTCCCGCCACCTGCGCAGTCGAGAATCTTCAGGATGTGTTCCTGCTCGGGCACGTCAGCAGGACATACAGCAAGGGAAGCCCGAAGCATGAGGTGGACGGCAGCAGGCTCACGTGTCTGATCGAGTCGTCTCTGTTGATGCGGAAGAGGTTGGCGATTTCGCGGGTGGCGAACTCGAGGTTCCTGCCCGACAGCTTGTGGAATCTCTTGACGGCCATGACCTGGCCGTTGGTCGCATCTAAGGCCCACCACACGGAGCCGTACGAGCCGGCGCCGACCTCGCCGCCCAAGATGTACTTCTTCGTCCTCGCATTTCTCGGCCCCATGGTGTAGGGCTCGTCCTTGGGGAGTTGGTACAGGCCGTCGGACTGCCACAGGATCTCGAACTGGTACCACTGGGCCTGGCCGAAGGCGATGCGCGGGTTGATGCCGCGGGCGACCAGGACCGACTTGGCGCTGGAGCGGAACTTAACCGTGTAGCAGTGGTCGCGCGGGAGCGGCTCGACAGTGCCATCCTCGGAGTGGTCCCACAGCAGGACGGCGCCGGTCTCGGGGACGACCTGGAACGAGGCGTGGATGTCGTCGATGTGCGGCGAGCCTTTGCTGCTCGATCGCGTGTTGGGCAGGTAGAGGTCGGCATCGCCCTGGCCCAGCGTGAAGGTGTTCCTGTTGGGATCCGAGAGGTCGACATACAGACAGATGGTATCGTCAATGCGCACGCGCAGGTGCTCGTTCCGGGGGTGGTCCACCGCTTTCCGGGCCGCGGGGTTCAGGGGTGCCAGGGCAAAGGTGGGCGGCGCGGACACGGGATGCTCTTCCGGGGCGTTGTCATAGTGGCCGTCGTCCATGGTCGACCGGTACGGGGGTTGGCAGGCGGCGCGATGGGGGGGACGGGGACGAGGGGGGCGACGGGGTCGATGGGGGCGAGGAGCGCATTGGCGACGGATCGCAAGTGCGGGGTTCGGTGCATGCAAGCAACCTGTCGCGAGGGTTGCGTTGCCATGAACTTCTGAACTCCCCTTTGCTGGGCTTTGCTTGCCTACCGGGGACAGCTGGGGAGCCAGGGAGCCGGGGAGCCGGGTTCGCAGAGCGCAGGCGTGCAGACGGCGCCGGGGATGTACGGTCGCAGTCGAGTCGCAGTCGTGGACCCGTCGAGCTGCTGGCGCCGTGGGAGCCTGGCTCTCACAGCCTGCTGCTGCCGTGGGGGGCACCTGCAGGTATGCGGACGCGGGGGTAACCGGGTAGTACCTAAGCCGCAGCCGTTCCAACAATCAAGCTCGTCGGCGGCTCGCCATGTGACCGGACCGCTGCTTCATTGGCTCCTCCGGCAGGCCATCGGCACGACCAACGGTTGGGCAAGCCCGGATGTAGTCCCAGGTAGTTCCCATAGTTGTTCCATGATCCGTTTGCCAAGGGCGAATTCGGGCCTGGAACGAAGGGAATGCGCTAGGCTCGGCCGCTGAGAATCCGAGTGGCTTGGTTTCCTCAGCGTGCAAATAAGTTTGCTTTGTTCTCAGAATTTCAGGATCGCCTCTGATGGTGAACCAGTCCGAGTCCAAGTGCCCGACCGCATGCTGGCAGCACAAATGCAGATTACCGAGTCGCCCGAGTCGGTGATTTGAATCGGTGGCCCGAGGCCCGAAGTCTGAAGTTCCGACTCTGAATTGGGGGGGAAAGGGCGTCCTTCTGATAATTCGCGCTTAATTGTTAACGTGAACGAGCAGAGGCATGCAGTGGCTTCAATTATCTACAGAGTAGGTATTCTGTATCGTTCCATTAGGGTTATGGAAACACAGTACGTTCTGCACATCCGCCACTCCCGCACGCAATTGGGTCGCGTCAACAGGTTCGGCCCCTCATCGACCGGGAGGGAAATAAGGTTAAGGCGGTGATCATATTAGCCCCATATGCGATCGAGTGGACTTGGGGACTTGACAGTTTCAGCTCCACCAATCACCTCATGATCACACTCAGTGCATCGACACTGTCACCTGCAAAACGGGAGGCTCTTCGGGTTACCAGGTTGTGAGCCGGGTTAAGTCCTGGCGTTCATTGATTGGCGCGCGTCGAACAGTCGGCATCTGCTTTTCCAACAACGCATCAGCGGAACCTCGTCTCCGAGACGATCTCGAGGTATAAACCCACGAACATGATGCTCACGGTCTTCAACCTTTGGGACTGGCTCGCGCCGGCCTTTCCTGTGCCGTCTTTTGTCTTAGATTTTCCCGCCATGAAGTCTGCACTGAGCACTCTTTTTCTGGGCCTAGCCCAGTTGCCTATCGGCGAGTCTCTCGACAATGGCCTCGGCCGGACGCCTCTCATGGGGTGGAGCAGCTGGGTAAGCGCGAGCTGGACACCCAGGGACGACAAGAGATACATATATGTATTGACTGTGCCAGAACGTTGCGCAATGCAACGCTGCGTCGGCGAAATACGCGCTCGACACCGCCAACAAATTCGTTTCCCTTGGGCTCAAGGACCTCGGGTACCAATGTATGTTGCCCTCTCTCGCCCTTGTCCCACACACGGCGCTGAATCGTGGAATCATGATCGCCATCAGACATCAACATCGACGACTGCTGGTCCACCAAGTCCCGCAATGCAAGCGGCAAGCTCGTGCCCGATCCCAGCAAGTGGCCCGACGGCATCAAACCCGTGGCCGACAAGATCCACTCCATGGGCCTGAAGTTCGGCCTCTACGGCGATGCCGGCCAGATGACATGTGCTGGCTACCCCGGCAGCGAGAGTCACGAGGCGTCAGACGTCGCCCAGCTAGTCGAGTGGGGAGTTGATTTCTGGTACGGACAGTGCACAATGCCACGATATCTCCCTTGTCCTGTGCTAGGAGAAGACGTCGATCTCTAATTATTTCGCTAGGAAATTTGATAACTGCTACACACCGTGTCTGGACAACCCGCGCCCGCAGACATGCAGCCGCCCCGCGGGAAGCACGAAGACTTGGTACACCCCGATGAGAGACGCCATCGTGGGTGCCCAGAAATTACGCAATATTTACTTCAATCTGTGCAACTGGGGCCGCGACAACGTCTGGACTTGGGGTGCCCAGTACGGAAATTCCTGGAGGTACGCCCGGTGCGACATGAGACGCCCGCCCCTTTCTTCCGCCCCGTGCTTCCCGCAACCCCCCTTACGCACCCAAGTTGAACTCATGCTCACAATGCGCTAGAATTTCGGAGGATAACTGGGGCGATTTCGCCTCAGTCGCTCGGATCGCATCCATTGCAGCAGGTATTTATCAATACAGCGCCCCCGGCGGCTTCAACGACCTCGACATGCTCTACATCGGGTCCCCGAAGCTGACCACGAACGAGGAGAGACTGCACTTCGGTCTGTGGGCCATCACCAAGTCTCCCCTCGTACTGGGCCTCGACCTTGACAACATCTCCGACACGAGGCTCGCCATCATCCGCAACAAGGGCATCATCGACATCAACCAGGACCCCCTGGGCAAGGCCGCCACCACCTTCCGCCCGCCCGGCGCCCCCGCGCCCGTCAGCGGCCAGGTCTACCCCTACTGGGCCGGCCCGCTCAGCGACGGCGTCGTCATCGGCCTCTGCGCCGGCACCGCCGCCGGCACGTACACCGTCAACTTCACGGACGTGCCGGGCCTGGGCGCCGGGACGTACACCTGGAAGGAGATGTACACGGGCCAGACGGGCAATGGCACCAGCGTGTCTTTCAACATTGATCTACATGACATGCGCGTCATCAAGGTCACCAAGGCGTGAGGGGGACGGGCCATTCTGTATGCTGGAGAAGATGCAGTCTAGCCTCGAACTCGGAGGGAACCATCTTTGACAGTCGCCGGACTCGGGTATTACTTGCCACTACACTTCAGGGCATTGCGCTGCGTGATATTTCTGGGTAAATCAATTCGCCCAATTCTCAGGGGTCACAGTACCTAGTTCAACTCGAACGGCGGCATAATGTCATGGCGGACGCCATCTTTGCCGGCCTTGTCACGGTTTAATCTTCCTACATCAATTAGGAAGGCAGTTTCAACTCAGTCAGGCACCTGAGTAAGCAGCACTGACGCTCTTGTTATAAGACAAGTTTTTGGTTTCTACACTTTCGCGGTGCGGTCTGCTTGACTGGGGGAAGAACGGTGGTGTGTGTTGAGGAGAGTGTGGTGGCGGGCGAGGAAGTTGTTTGATGAAGGAGGGAAGGAAAAGAAATTATCTAGGGTTATCAAGAATAGGTACCGAAGGAGGAAAGGAAATTGTCGAGGAAGGAAGGAGTCATTTTTGATGAAGGAGGTCAAGATCACACAGCATATCATCAGGAATCGAGAACCCGGGACTGAGCAGGAAAGATAAGTTGGCAAGTCCAGGAAAACATTTTTGAAACAAGGAAGTCGGCAGGAAGTTGGGAGGTTTAGAAAAAGTGACCTGGTCTTGAAGGATAGATGCGCATGGTAGAAAGATTCAGATATAGCGAGTAGAAGGTATTTCCTCTATCAAAACTTCCAAGGCACCGCGTCCAGGACGCCGGCCCGTATTTTTTGTAGCGACTTCTCATACTTGTTCACATCTATGCTTGCTGTGCCTCTGATTCTTCCTGCTTCTCGTGTTTGTACAGCTTAACGTTGAGGAACATGATGAACAAGCCGAAATCATAGACCAGGCGCAGCGCCCCTGCTACGACAAAGGCAATCCAGAACCTGTCGCCCCCCGCCAACAAGCCCGTCATGGTTGGCCCTGCGGCCGACGCCAGCGTGCGTAGCATGGAGATGATGCCCAACACTGCCGTGCGCTCAGCGGGCCGGACCACGGCCGCAATGAGCGCGGCACGCGGGCCCTGGTCCATGTTGTTGAGTCCGAGGCGCACGAGCAGCAGCGCAACCATCAGCGGCACGCTCGGCGCCAGAGGGAACAGCAGCACTGCCATACTGCTTGGAACATGGGTGAAAACCATCGTCCGGACCAGCCCGATGGACCGTGCTAGCGGTCCGGCAAAGATGTTCGAGAGCGACGCGAGTAGGTAGCTGGCCGAGATGATGTCGCCGAGCGCCGACTTGGACAGGCGGAACTTGGTGTCCATAAAATATGTGGTCAGCGAAAACGAAGTCATTCCGTCCGAATAGGAGTCCAGCATCAGCAAAAACACCAATGGTCCCACGACAGTGAGCGTCTCCGGCGAGATCCGGGCCGCCCAGCTCCTCCGGGACTTCGGTTCTTCTTTCCCATCCCCATTCTCGGCGTCGCCCCTGAGCAACGGCTCCGTCTCTGGGCCTTGCCCCCTCTCCCCTTCCCCGCTCCATCTTAGCTCGCACCGCGCCGACAGCATAGCCGCGCATGCCATGTTGACGACCCCGGCCACCACGTACAACCCAAAGACCCCGTGGTAGGCACTCAGCAGCGTCCATCCGTCCCTGGCCCTCAGCGCCTCCACGATCCGCCCGCTGGCCTCGGTCCCGATGGCCGTCGCCAGGCTGGCCAGCGTGACGTACCACACCAGCACGTCGGCCCTCGTGTCCGGGCCGGTCAGCTCGGCGAGCATGGACTCCTCGATGGCGCGGAAGGGCCCGAAGTCGCCGCCGGTGGCGCTGATGACGCCGACGACGGCGGCGGCCAGCAGGACCCAGAAGTTCTCGCACAGCGCGAACACGGCGCCGCTGACGACCATCAGGGCGGAGCCGAACAGCAGGGTGCGGCGGCGGCCGGCCCGGTCGGCGATGAGCGACAGGGCGAGCGAGAGCGCGACGTCGCCGAGCAGCGTCAGCGTCATAAAGGCTCCGATGCGGGCGTCGGGGAAGCCCAGGGCGGCGAAGAAGAGGGCCAGCACGAGCGAGCTTGCGCCGTAGGCGAACATACGGCAGCTGCGGGTCAGGATGATCAGCGCGGCGTCGCGGCCGGCCGCCGAGACGGACAGCAGGCCGGAGCCCTGGAGGAGGCGGCGCCCGAGAGAGGTGGGTGGGAGCATGGTGCGGTGGGTGGCCAGGATAGTAGGTTATACAGGAAGGTAGTCACCCCGTGATTACGGGGGATTGGGGGGGGTGGTTTCTAAGCAAGGACGGCTAAGGTGATGAGCGGCCGATGGACTTGGCCGGTGTAACTCTTTCCGTATTTCTTTCCCTCGTATGCCAACCCAGAACGAACGTCCGCCTGAAGGGCACACTGGCTACCCAACATATATACCCGTCACCCCCTCCGTGGTAGACCACGAGAGGGGAGAGGGGCCTTCAACGCTTCCCCCGCTCCAACTCGGGCCTGGCAGGTGAGCTCCAGCGTACGCTCGGCTCGTACCAGCGCATCGTTGCATCGTGATGGTTGACTCCGCAAGAAGAATGACGACAACCCCCTTCCACGGTTTCCAAAATGGAAACCGGCCTCCGTTGAGGAGACACACAGGAGAGGTGGATCATCAGATTCACCTCGCCGGTGCGGACTGGAAGGTCTGCGGCGGGCGTAGCACCGTGTGTTCGTTTTTGCTTCCATTGCACCATCGTGGCTCGTTTGAGACGTCGTGTCCGATTGTTGTTACATGATTGGACCCGTCTTGCCCGTTCAGTTATCAGGTAGGGATATATAATACCGCGGCGCGCTCGCTCTAGAGTAGTATCGCCTAGCACGGTGAACATTGCTGTGCCTCTTGCGCCTCCGGGCCCCTGCCACCGACGTTGGAACAGGCAAGGTAGACAATGTCTGGAATCCAGAATAGATCTGTACATACGGGACTCCCGTCCTCGACGGGCTCTTACACGGTAGGCAAGAACTGGCGTCAAAGCAACACACTCTAGAGTACCAACTTATGGAAGACGTAGGTATGTATATATGGCCCAACTGGGCATCTTCTGTCTCAGACAGACTGTGGTCCTGTCACTAACCAGCAGTCTCTACCCGTGCCGCGCCCCCACGTTTAACCTCCGAGGCCCACTCAGCAAGTGGGTGCTCAACCCCCAAACGCCCACTCTTTGATGAGATCCGGATCAAAGCGCTTCAATTGCCACAACCGAGCGGAGCTTTCTGAATCCTTCGAGACCGAGTGGTCCACATGAGCGCTTACCTAGTATACCTATATACGGGTAAACCCTGAAGCCGAAGTTGCTGCTGTTGCCCGAGAATTTACGGTATCCAGGGACTGTCTTGCACTTCTTCTTCTACCAGTCCTTTGCCCAGCACTTTGGCTTTGACGACAGCGTAGGCGGCCCTGGAAAGCATTCTTGCGCAACAATGGTGGCCTTGGCTCTAGGATCCGTCTAGATGTAGTTAAATGCTTCCAGTAGACACCTCTACTTCGAACGGTTTAGAAAGCTCCAGGTTTTGGCTGCAATGTAGTTATTTCGTTCAAGCCTTCAACTTGTTGCCGAAAATCGGGTGTTTGGCTACAGTGGACGTTTTGGCCCCTCAGCACCCCACTCTTTGCCGCGGGTCGCGGAGGCTCCGAGGGGCTGGAGTGGGGGTGTGGCACGGGTAACTATCCGTAACGTTACACTATTCCTTACGGATACATACCAGGTAACTTTCCCGCTTCGGCATCAAAGTCCAAGCCGAGGCGGAGTGGCGACCGGGCAGACCCGCAGGAACCCGAGCGGCGTCATGCATCCGAACTCGGTTCTTCCCGTCAGTCCCGGAGCCTCGATCCTTTTGCCGCGCACCGCAACACAACCACAACCAAGCCCAAAGCCAAACCCCAAACCAGACTTGCACCAGCTCAACAACTTGAGGTTGCAACCAATCATCATCACAAAAAGGAAAACACCAAAAATAATGTCGCGGCTTTTTCGCACGTGCCTCCCACATCCGCTCCTCCCGTCCATCCCACGCCACCAGCTCCCCCCAACCGCGACAGCGACGACCCGCCGCCGCCTCTCCAGCACCCCCGCCCGCCGGCGCGCGAGCTCCTTCTTGCAGAACGCCCCCGCGCCGCCGCGCCTCCCGCCCGACCAGCAAGCCGAGTTCGAGCGCCTCCAGCGCGCCGCCGAGGCCGCGCTCTCCTCGCACACCACCGTCGGCCCCGCGCCCGCCACTGAGCAGCCGCAGCAGCAACCGCTTACAACCTCGCGGCACGTCTCGATGCCGCTGCCCTCCGCACAACCACACCCACACACTGCGCAGAAACCTCCAGCCGCCCAGACACAAGCCACCACCCCGGCAGCAGGAGCAGCAGGAGCCGCAGCCGCGCCAGTCCTCGGGCCAGAGGCGGGGTCGTTGAGCGGCGGCATCCGGCGGGGCGCGCCGCCCGAGTTCGAGGGCGATCGGAACCCGCGCACGGGCGAGGTGGGCGGGCCCAAGAACGAGCCGCTGCGGTGGGGCAGCACGGGGGACTGGAGCTTCAACGGGCGGGTAACCGATTTTTGAAAGTCAAGTTTTATAGAGACACGATATCGAGCCCCCCGGGGGGAGGGGGGTGGAGCGGGGTGGCTAGGATACGGAGCAGGGCGGTGGATTGGCATGGAAAGGTAGTGTAGATTTGTTTATTCGGACAACAGATGTCTAGATTTGGGCGCTTGGAATGGCGACGAGAATGGCCTGGACGCTTCGCGTGGGCCTTGTCACGCGCCCCTGGTCCATCGTTGTCGGACTGGGCGGCCGACGTGGTATATTGTGTAATGGACGGAGGAGAGGGAGGCCGGTTGGATCTGTCTTTGGGTGCAAACTGGCACAGCTGGATTCTCTGCTGCAGGCGGGACGATTTGGTCTGCAAGTTCCAAGGATGGCTGCATGGAAGAGGCACGACAGGTGAGCGGATAAGCTGCAAAGTCGCATCTCCGCACTGAGGAAAACAAATACCTCGGGTCGCTGCCCGTCCTGGTGGTGTAGTGGACATTGGATATTGTATGTACAGTACACGTAGGTGTATCTGCCGCTCGAGCTGCCTCAGTTACCCACACCTTAACACCATGCCGGGGGCCAAGAAAACCAGACAAGAAATCACGGGCAACTTGGACAGGTGCATGTCCGCCATCAATCTATAGCATTCACCCCCGTGCACTCACAACCCAGCTCCGAGCGCCACACCGAGCGAAACAAGTCCACGCCACGGAGCAAATATCAAGCCAGGACCAACACCACCAATGCATTCCCATCGCAGCAACCGCTTCAATTCCGTAAAATAAATCCAGCCGCGGGGCGAAGCAAATGCTCTCCTGGAGCCTCCAGAGCCTACTCCGGTTGACCGGTGCCGGCCTCTTTCTCCGCCTCCACGTTCTTCGCCTCAACCTTCTCAACTTCGCCCTTCTCGGCTGCACCCTTCTCAGCCGGGGTCGCATCCGGCTCGTTCTGGGCATTACCATCGTCTCCCTGTGCTCCCTGGCGAGGGTCCTTTTCGACGGTGGAATCTCCCGCCTTGCGAGCCTCGGCCCCGCCCTCCGTTGGTGCGTTTGCCCCTTGATGGCCGTCCTGAGCTTCACGGTTGTGAGCCTCAACCTTCTGCTGTTCCTGTTGTTCCTGCTGCTCCTGCTGATGTTGCGGCCGGTCGCCCGCCGGCCCCCGCCGGTTCTGGTTTTCCTTGTCGCCCTCGCTCGGCGGCTTGCTGATGCTCTGCTTCCACCAGCCCATCGAATTGTCGTTCTCGCCGCCGCTCGCCCCCGTCGGCTGGCTGCTGATCCACGCCGGCGTCTTCTCGATTTCCGCCAGTACCTTACGCATGCGTTCACGTCTCGCTTTGCCTCGGAGGCGCCCCTGCAGCGCGGCTCCGTTGGTGACCCACCGCAGACCAATCACCATAAAGCTGATGCCGTCGTGGACGGCGCGATGCCGTGGTTCTCCAGCCTCGCCGCCGACAACACCGCCGAACTCACGGGACTTGATGCCGAAGCGGGTGGTCGAAGCGTATTTCTCCAGGCGCGGGAGGATGAGCAGCGTGACGTGCAGGTCGCGGTTCGCCGGGACCTGCATCGGGCCGCTCTTCGGCGGTTCGGTCAAGACCATCAAGGACGACTGGGAAGGTTGGGACGTGCCGGGTTTTGAGTCCTTGGCGCCACTTCCGCGCGCATTCAGCAGCTGTGGCATATCGGACACGCTGTAGCCCTCGTCGAGGCCCAGCATGCTCACGTCCACGTCCTCGGGCCACTCGCCCCTGATCCAGCCGGCGTGGATGCACGCGGCGATCACGTCCGAGTCGTCGGTGTACACGTCTGTGCCCCAGAGTGCCCGCCTCGACGTGATCTCCTCTCGCGCGGCAGGCGTGAGGTGCTCCTTGCCGATCTTCATTGTCAACGTGCAGTTCTCTTTGCCCTCGATCAGGTCCCATGGCAGCGGCTTCGGCGTCGACTTGTACCCACTACGCGGCGGCCGTCCGGTCCGCGGATCCTGCAGTCTTGCCCGTTTGAGAATCGGCTCGTACACGACATCGCCTAGATGGGTGCGCGGGCGGTCCGCCACGCTGTCCAGGACAGCCTTCGAGGTGACGATTTGTTTCGGTTTGGGAAGAACAACAGGAGACGGGCTCCGAGGTGGCGGGGCGGGTCTGGCATTCGACGGACCCGGGCGAGGGGCCGGAAGATGCTGATGGTGATGTTGGTGTTCGGCCGGAACATCCTTCGACACACCGAATGTCGGCGAGGGCAACGGCGTGGTGCCCTTGACGTTCCTAAACTGAGCATTTCCGGCAAGGGCGGGCGATGCAACCGGCTCCATATTGTGATGATGGTGGTGATGATGGTGACTAGAAGGTGTTAGATCCCGCCCGCATGTGTTGGAAACAGGGAGAGACGAAAAAGAAAAGAACGTACTGATGATGGTGGTGCGCATGTGACTTGGCCTTTTTCACCCGACTCCCCACAGGCGTTTGCCTGCCGGTACTACCCTCTTCGTCCTCCTCTTTCAACTTCCTCCGCTTGCCGCGAGCCGTCGCCTTCACAACTTCGACCGGTAGCTCGGGAGGGCCGCCATCCAAGTCCTCACGGCGAAGCGCGCCTGCCGGACCATACGCAAGCTGGGCGCCCGCAGGAACGGGGCTTGAGAGGTTGCCGACACCGGTTCCTATGCCGGAGAACATGCGCCCAAACTCGCTCTTGATCCCCGGCTCAGAGGCGGGGCCCGCCAGCTGGGGCTGGGCCCCTTGTACGGCCTGCGGCAGAGGAGAAATGCGCCCCTTGCGGTTGATCTCCTGGATTCCCAGTAGATTTCGCTGGTGACCATGCGGAGTGCCGACCTCCTCGACACTTCGGTTGCGCGACGGTTCGTACGTTGAAGATGCCGCACCACCGTATGCAACGGACGGGGGAGGTACGGCAGCCTCTTCCTGGCTACGTTGAGGGTGCTGCGGAAGGTGGCGATCCACGTGCATTGCGCTGGCACGCTGCCGATCCGGGGAGTCATAGGGTTGCGCGTGTGCTGGACCCGGGGGAGGGAGGCTCGGTTGGTGGTGAGAATGCGGAGGCGCGTGATGGCGATCGGCCGGCCCCGAGGGATAGAGATGCGGCCCGTTGTAGTGGGATGCTGTGCTCGGCGGGTAGTCTTGATGTCTCGGAGGGTGCATGGCGGGGTCGTAGGGTGCCCGTGCCGGCTCATAGCCGGGTCTCGGCCAGTGGCCCTGGTCTCTAGGGTCCGGAGGGCGGCCGTACTGATGCGCCCGTTGTTCCGCTTGTCGCGCGTACTCGGGTTGAGGGATCCCCGGGGCTCGAGGCGGCTCGCCCCCGCCCATGGCTCGAAGCTCCATTTCCCGGTCCTGCCGTTCCCGGTCCTGCCGCTCTCGGTCCGAAATGTACCTCTGCTCCTCATACTTGACCGCCCTGATGGGGCGCTCCGGATTATATTCTTCCGATGGCCGCAGCTCCTCCCTGTGCACGTACATCTCACTTGGCGCCCTGCCCGGTTCGGCCGGTCGCGGCGGGCCGACGTTTGAGTAGGCCCTCGGCGGGCTAATCGGCCTGGGAGGCACCGTGCTGCCAGGCATGCGAGCAGGCTCCCGCCCTTGTTCTGCGGTGGGCAACGGGGGAGGGGGAGCTCTCTGCGGATACGTCTGTGGAGTCCCGTACCGCGGCACTTCAGGGGTTGAATGGTATGGGGGAGGCGATGCAACGGCAGACGCTCTCGGGTCTCGGCTTTCGTACGACCTGCGATGTTCGGGAGTCTGGGGTCGCCGGTAGGCAGCGTACTCGGACGTAGTTGTCGCTTGCGTCCGAGGTGACGCGTGTAAGGACTGGCTGTACGGCGGGCCCGGGGCACCGGAAGATGGCCCCGGATGGTATTGAGGCGCGGCCGGCTCGCGCGTCGGTGGAGGACCGCCCAACATGGAGGATATCGACATGCTGCTCCCCGAGCTGCCTGTTCTGGGCAGGGATTCCAGGGCAGGAAGCTCGCGCGCGCGGGGAAATGCAGTCGGCGGCCCGACCGAGACGGGCGGCGGCCGAGGCTGTGGCAGGCCATAGGGTGGGCCGAGCTGATGGGCACTGGGTCCCTGACTCTGGTGCTGTTGCGGCTGGGGCGGTGAGTTGGGGGGAGGCATGGCGCGAGCAATGGGGGGCCCGGATGTGATTGACGACGCGCTCTGATGGCGAGAATGTGTCGAGGTTGCCATGGCGCTCGGCCCGTGCTCGGGGGGGTATTGTCGGGAAGGTGGGTAGTACGGCGGCGGATCGGA
The DNA here is from genome assembly GCF_000226115.1 of Thermothielavioides terrestris NRRL 8126. Lineage (NCBI taxonomy): Eukaryota > Fungi > Ascomycota > Sordariomycetes > Sordariales > Chaetomiaceae > Thermothielavioides > Thermothielavioides terrestris. The sequence continues at coordinate 3,499,391 of NC_016462.1, forward strand.
CGGCTTGCGCGAGTGCATGTCGGAGTACGGAGCGGCGTTGGCCGGAGGGTGCGATGGGCCGGGCGGGTAGGGCGACTGCGAGGTCGGCGGAGGCGGAGGCGGACCCGAAGCGGAAGCAGGCCCAAAGGACGGCCTGCTGAACGGCGAGGCACCGTTCCGCGAAAACGGGTGTTGCGATGGCTGCCGCGGGTCCATCGCGGGCGGCTAGTGGGTGTTGGCCCAAGCAATCGGTATGTGCCCGACTCTCGACGCGCGCGTGCTTTGCGGTGTTTGCTGGGTGCTAGTGAAGTGCTGCGTGCTGCGTGCTGGTTTGGCCGCTCGATCGATGCAGCAACTTTGCGAAGGAGAGAGCCCGACCCTGGGCGCGGGAAGCACCGAGAAATTTTGCGCCCTGTTCCTGTCTGGGCTGCGGGTGTTCTGGGGAAGGAGCGGTTGGATCACCCACTTGCAGATGTGTGGTCCCGCAAAAATGACCAGCAAACCTGGCCCGAGCTTGCTGTCGCATGTTCGGGAGGAGCGCCCCTGGTCTTGATTGGGAGAATGAATCGCCAGTCGGGGTATGTGGGACCCCGACCTCCAAAAGCAAGAGCTGGCTGGCAGGGATGTTGGGCGCTAATCACTCACGCGGTGGCAGGGTGCAGGGGTTGGAGCTCGATCAGATCAGAGGAGCAGCAGGCGGCCAAGTCAACTGCCGGCCAGTCCAGGCCTCCGACTCCGCACTTGCATGAGGTAGGCAGGTACACAACCTGGACCGAATGGTTCCTTGGTTTGCAGGTGAAGCAGGAAGCAGCAGGGAATTTTCAGCAGGGCGGCCCGCACAGGACTGTGTATTCCGTCTTCGGTCCTCATGATCCTTAAGGTACACCTGCTGCTTCACCGCCGGCATTGACCGTCATCGCAACTCGATTTAACGGCCCCGGGCGCAACCCTGGTGATTCGCCCTGTCTACACAGTATTCCGTACACAGTAAAATTTACCGTCACAGGGCGGAGGTGGGTAAGCACCTCCATGGTCGCGTTGCATCCGGATCCGTTCGCAGCGTACAGATTAACCGCATCTCCGCGTGCCTTGCCGTGTGAATCACCACTGGATGGCGCTGCAGGCTAGCACGGCTTGGCTGCCACGGTGGAGTGGAAGGCGTGGAGGGTATGGCGCGTGATGGCGGGGCCAGTTCCATCTGTTTTCGGCGGGGTCATTGTTGGAGACCGATCAGGTTTGAAGCTTTCGCCTCGAGCACTGCTTCTCTTCCTGTGGCAGATTCCAGCTTCCCACTACCCTCCCATCCATGGGGGCTCCGAGATGGCTGGGCTGCTCACTGCTCGGTGGCGACTCCGCGATGTACAGAATGTCACACGGCAGTTCCAGCGCTCGTTAGGACTTGGAGGTGGCGCCGGAACTGGCCCTCCATGTTACGGATACAATCAACTCGCCGATGCCGCATAGTACCACTGCGGACGCAAACGAGACCACCCCACATGCTGTTCCACGAGCCGTTTGACTGCCATCGTGGTGCATATACCAGGACTGCGAGATGGATGTACCCTTATCCCTCGGATACATGCCGTTTGACGGCCGAGCGTTCCGGCAAGCGTTTCCACTCGGCGGGCAAGTCCCTTTGAAACCTTGGAACACCGCCTAGACGGCGAAGAAGTGAAGGGCAGACAGCCGGGAAGCGCATTCCCCAGCTTGAAATGGCCGAGGTAAACGGCAGGCGGCAGGCGGCATGCGCCATCCGTTCCACTGGCATCAAAGGGACCTGACTGTTACGCTCCCGTCCCCTCCCGCGTCGTCGCTTCCTCCAGGACGGGACGGCTGCGGGTTCCCGCACGGCAAGCGCGATGCCAGCAATCACACGTCTATAGGGAAGGTACCAGTTAATTATCTATAATGAGACGGCAGCCAACCCTCCAGTCAGGAGGGGAATTTGCGGCACGCTACCTTACCGGGCTCTCTAAGTCCCTTGCTTCTTGTCTTCCCACACTTCTCACACTCCTTCGTAGGCATCCGACTGCCTGGCCACGCGGGACACTCAGGGAAGTCCGAGGAGGAAACATTCAGCAGACACCCAAAGAAGCCATGGCTCGCTCGGCCATGTTACTGTGTCCCGTGCTCGTGCTCGTGCTCGCTGCCGCAGCGTCGGCTCGTGTCATGGACCGAGTCGACGGCCTGCCCCGGGGCTGGCAGCGGCAGCGGGCCGCATCGCCCGACGATCCCATTTTCCTCCGCATTGCCCTCAAGCAGCAGCCCGAGCGTGCCTTGGCTCTGGACCAGGCCGTGCTCGACATGTCGACCCCGGGTCATCCCAACTACGGCATGCACATGACGCGTGACGAGCTGAGGTCCTACACAGCTCCCTCCGACACCAGCGTCTCCGTCGTAACCCAGTGGCTCCGCGAACACGCCATCCAGCCCTGGGTCGACCACGACTGGGTCTCCTTCACCACCACGGTGCGAATCGCCAGCGAGCTGCTCGACACGCAGTTCGCCTGGTACCGTTACCTCGAGGGCACGGGTGCTCCCGTACTCCGGGCCCTCGCGTACAGCGTGCCGGACCGCGTCGCCGCCCACATCGACCTCGTGCAGCCCACTACCCGGTTCGGCCACCTCGGCGCTCGGAGGCCCACCATCTTCGAGACGTTCCCGCTCGAGAGTGGCGATGATGACGCGGGACCCGGCACGAAGAACAAGTTCGTCGAGGATGACCCGTCGTGCGCCCTTGGAGTAGTCACGCTTAGCTGCCTCCGGTTCCTATACAATATCCACTACAAGCCCACTGCTTCCGGTGCCAACAAGGTGGCCTTTGCCTCGTTCCTCGAGGAGTATGCCCGGTACGATGACCTGGCGACGTTTGAGGACGTCTACATGACCGGTTGGCAAGGCCTCAACTTCACGGTTGAGCTTGTGAACGGAGGAGACAACGACCAGCATAGCAAAGCCGACAGCAGTAAGCCATGTTGCTCTCTCCGTCTTTCGTTCCAGGCCCTGACGCTCAAACAGTGGAGGCCAACCTCGACGCCCAGTACCTCCTCGGCATCAGCCACCCGATTCCCCTCGTTGAGTACAGCGTGGGTGGTCGCGGTCCGCTCGTCCCGACGGCGAATCAGCCTAGCCCGCCCGGCAGCAACGAGCCATACCTCGAGTTTCTCCTCTACATGGCTTCGCTCAACGACTCGGCTCTGCCGCAGACCATCTCGACGTCCTACGGCGAGGAAGAGCAGTCGGTGCCCCGCGACTACGCGCTCAAGGTCTGCGACATGTTCAAGCAGCTTGGCGCCCGCGGCGTTTCGGTTCTCTTTGCCTCGGGAGACTCGGGGCCCGGGAACCGCTGTGAGAGCAACACCAACAACGCAACGTACTTCGAGTCGACGTTTCCCGCCGGCTGCCCGTGGGTGACCGCCGTGGGCGGGACAACGGGCGGGACGGCAAGCAACTCGCCAGAGAGGGCCGCGTCGTTTTCCAGCGGCGGCTTCAGCATCTACCACGCGCAGCCTGTCTGGCAGAGGGACGCCGTGGGGACCTACCTGGAGGGCATTGGCCAGACGTACTCGCAGTTCTTCAACCGCTCCGGCCGAGGAATCCCGGACATTTCTGCCCAGTCCCAGGGCTTTTCGGTTTGCAACCGGGGGAAGTGGTCGAGCATTGGAGGGACCAGTGCTTCGACGCCCGTCGTGGCGGGAATCGTGGCGCTGCTGAACGCCGCCCGCAAGGCGCAGGGGAAGCCGCCCCTGGGGTTCCTGAACCCTTGGCTGTACAACAACTCGGCCGCATTTACGGACATCACGACTGGCGCTGCGATCGGGTGTGCCAGCAGGGCCGAGTTTGGCGGTGATGGCGCGTGGTGGAACGCCACGACCGGCTGGGACCCCGTGACGGGGTTGGGAACGCCCTTGTTCGACAAACTGTTGGAACTGGCGGCGCCTGGGACGAATAATGCTTAAGTGAGAGGGAGGAAGAGATGTTGAGTATCGATTCAGCATGGTGGGCGAGAGCCATGGAGGGGTGGAGGGTTCATTTTCTATGGTCGACCTGATCATAATCGTATGCGAGGACAAGTGGCTGCTTGATAAGGAGCTATTTAGGGGTTGCGGGCCAAACTTTGCCAGTTACCTGACGGACTGATAGAACATAGAACCACCACGCGGTTCCCAGCTTTTGCTCTCGTTCTGTCTGTGGCTGTTCCTCGCAAGGCTCGGCTTGGGCTCCAGCACACCGTGAAGTGGGGGTACCATGAACACACTGACATCCAGGATACACCAAGGTAGATCTCGAAAGGCCTGTACAAGAAGAGGAACAAGGCGCCACTTACATCGCCAGCAACGCCATTCTCGCACGTATCACACAAACCTCGGCCGCTCGGGTCCTACACTGTCCGGTTCACCTTCTCCCCACTCTCCTCCGTCACCCTCAGCCCGTCGGCGGCGCTGTCCCCGGACTCGTTCTTCTCCCACGCTTCCCCTCCTCTGCCTCCGCCAGCGCCCGCTCCATCCACCACCGCCGAGCTCGGCCGGCCGCTCTCCACCGCGATCGTCCGATCATCCAGTAGATCATAATTTAGGTCAATACAACGGCCATTGATGGTGTGCTGGGGATGGATGCGGCGGCCTGGCGGGTAAGCTTGGTCAAGTTTCTTGATGGCAGCAAGGGGACTCGAACTTTGGGGAACCAAACAAAGAGGAAGCTCGCGCCCCCGGCCCCCGGCAGCCAATGAGGAGGTCCATGAAGCGCCCTATGACGCAATCGTGCCGGGGGCAACCCGCTCCTGCGGCGTTAACTCCGGGGGTGGAGCCGCTGAGCTGCTCGGTGCTGACAGCGGGATATCGGATTGGGAGCCCCGACCTATTTTTGTGCAGTTCATCATGGGTCACGGAGCGACTCCCTTTTGGAAACGCTGGTCTTGGTCTTTCTGTTTGTCGGTACCTCACTGTATATAGGGTGTACGCCTAGGAAGATAATCGGTGAATTGCTCATTCTTGTGGAGGGACACTAGTGTGGATGCTACGCCACCAAGCCACTTGCATCACGCTCTTTACAGAACTACAGGAAACTACAGTACACTAAGCTGCCGCACATCCCAGCTCATGCCGAGTCTCGTTGAGACTTCCAGTCCATGCAACTAGCCACCGGGAAGGGGACAAGCAGAGCCCCAACCAAAATCGCTGTGGCTATTGGAGATTGGAAACATGCGGATGAGACGCTCAACCTCTGTTGCGTCGTCTTACTCATGCGTGCACCCCTCCTGATGTGAGTCCGAACGACAAGCCATCAAAGCCAGCCCTCAATGAGCGAGCCCAGAGCAGCCGCGGTAGCGAAGCCGGCGAAGATGAACCGCTGAGGAAAGCCGGACGGGCCAAACTCCGGGTCGACCCCGTCGGTGCCGGGGTACAGAATCGACGCGAGGCCGGCAAGCCAGTAGATGGTGCCGGTAAAGAGAGCCGAGCACATCGAGTCCTTCTGGAGCTGTCTAGCTAGCACCGGGGCGAGGGATGGCGGCGTCGACGGCGGGAGAAGGGTCGGGCGCCAGGTGTAGTACAGCGTGCCCAGGCCGAGGATGACCGAGAGGCTCATCGTCCACGCGCCGTGGAATCTGGGGGACGGACAAGCGCGCCAGCAGTCAGTGACAGGTCAGTCCGGCCAGCCATCCATCAATCCATCCATGGTGGAGACGAGCAGCAGCACGCACTTTGCATGGGGCGTCCAGCGCGGGTTGAACATGTGGGTGTGGTTGTATTCGGCCATGGGTGCCCCAAAGAGGAGGCCGACCGCGTCGATTGTGAGGAGCAGCTTGCCGAGCATCTTGAAAGACAGTCAATTAACCTAGGGATGATGTCCAATGGCTCGGGAACCTATGGAATTCGACTGGATCGTTGAGCGCGGTCAAGAATGTTAATTCCCTCCAACCAAAATATGTACGACTCTTCGATCCTCCCTTCGCACGTCCGAACTTATCTCCGGGGCCGATGCCAGTCGGATCTACACAGTACGGGCATGCCGGATGTCACGTGGTACAGTCGCTTCAGCTTTCGGCGCGAGACGCTGTCCGAGACGCGGACAGTAGTTATGCCGAGGTGGTGACCGGTGTCGGACAGGAGAGCTTTGCTGGTCAAGGTTACACTCGCCTTTCGTGAGTAAAGCAGAAGGAATCGCGCGACAGCTGGGCGGCTCGGCGTGGGATGAGACCCAGCGCCTGCCGACTTCAATAACCTGAATTAGCAAACGATAACAACCGGGGTAGCAATAACCAGCGGATACAAGGCGGCACGGGTTCAAAGGTCCGAGTCTTGTTTTGCTGGGAGCGAGATATGCAAGTCGCAATGACGGACGAGGAAAACAGGATTCATCTTTAAGCGAAAGATTTCCCAAGAGGCAGCTATGGAATACATACCTTACACAATATGTGCAGTTGAGTGATGGTAATTACAGCGTAACTTTAGTGAACTTGTTTGCTTCAGGCATGGGACTCGGAGTTAACGCTATCAAGGTTAGAGGTATCTTCCCCGAAGGTTGCTCTGCCGGCGCCAGAACCGCCCTCCCTGGCGAAACTTTTTGCCGCCAACAACGCTGGGCAGGGCGACTGCACATCCATGGATGCACATCAAACCCCTCCACACTGAACTACCTACCTGTTCCACCTCCCACTGATTGAGGACCCGATTCCTCAATACTTTGCCGCCCATCGTTCACCCCTTTGTTTTGCTGTTTACCGTTGCAGTTTCTCTGGTGCTCTCCATGGCCCCTCTGCCTTGTGCCCTGTCCTCAGCCCACAACATGCCCATCTCTCTCCACGCCCATTCAGCAGCCGCCAAACACCGCTTCAGCCAGACCAGGCCTTCTCCCCAGATTGTGTTACACTGTGCAGAGTTGCTAACAAGTTGTGGTGCTAGTTTCCCGACATCCGCCCCTTTTCGCAATCGCTGACGGCGAGCGTGTGTCGAGGGTCCTGCCCCGAATGTCAACGACGGGGGACCTGCATGGCGCGATTCCCCTCACCCCTCATGCACCGGCGATCGGATGCCCACAACCCCTTCAACGCCCGTCGCAGCGATCAAAACATCTGGAAGAGGATGGCGCCACGCAAACAAACACGATGGTTAGGGCTTTGCGAGATGCAACTCGGCTTCGTCGCCAGGGCCGGGGCTAAAAGCCCGCTGCTGTGGACACAACCTTGTCAGCCAGCTTCGGAAGCGGGCCCCATCCCAGTTCTCGCGACGAAAGGGAAACGCCACCAGGCATCAACACTCACACACAACCTCGACCCCGACAATGTCACGACGCACAGGAAAGAATTTGGGAAGCAAGCGCTCCTATTCCGCGATCTTGTCCATGCTAAGCATATCTGCTTCCCTTGCTGGATGGATGCTTTCCTCTGGCTCCCATCCACCTCGCCAGTGGTCATCAGCCAGCCAGAGGAGTGGGTGGCCATACCACATTTCCCCAGGCGCAGCAGCAAGCTCTCTCTCTCTCTCTCTACCCCAGCCCAGCCCATTGCCAGTGCAAAGAGAAAAAAAATTTTGCCCGCCACCCCAAGACCTTCCAAGAGCGCAGAGAGGAGAAAGAGGAACGAAGAGAGAAACTAAACGCAGAAAAGACGAACCCCCAAAGCCAAAGCCGAAGCGGAACTGGAACCGACTCGACTCGACTCAACCGGAGAAGCTGGGGGAGCCGAGCGCAAACGCAGAAGAGCAGAATATGACTGCGCGCGTTGCACCGGAGAGCCATCCAGTTCCGTAAAGTCAGGCTCCAGGGCGGATTACTCAAACATATCCCATCCCATCCGTCCGTCCACCCATCCGTCCATCATCCTCCACTTCCATCTGCCATCCTCAAAGCCCATTTTTCGGGACTCATGAGATGTGTGAGGCTTAGCTTCTTAGCCCGACGCCACAACGCCCGTGATCGCAAAACACAGAATGCAAGTGCGAGCGAAGAGCGCGCAGAGGCAATGCAATGCATACCGAGGCGGCGGTCAATAGGGGGGGTGACATCGTGGTTGTTTCCCTCTGTCCCCTTTCGTCAAATCCCCTTTTTCGAGTTTCATCCTGTCCCATCCCCTACCTCCCCCTTTGGAAGTCGCCAACCCCGCACAGATTAAGCGGTTGTTGGCTGGGGTGGCAGTTGCATGACGTCTGGCCGCCAAGGCCCGGAGGATGTCTTAAATATGGTACACATAATATTCCTACAAGGCGAGAAAAAGAGCGGTGCAAGGGCGGTGAAAGACTGGTGCAAGGGGAGGTCTTGGGGGTGATTCAAGAGACGGACCAAGTGGCCATCATGTTTGTATGTCTGTCGCCGTCGGATGATGTCGAGAACAGCGTGCCGAGGGGTGACTTCTCAGCCGAAGCTGCCGAGAATAATGACGTGATAAATCGGAAACGCTGAGCTGGCCAAGCGTGGTGGGTGGGATTCCTCACGGGATGACGAACGGTTTCCGTCAAATAGGGACGAAAGCGGTCGCGCGGTCCGAACCGGGCCCCCTTAGTCCTCTTCCGAATCCACCTCGTCCTCGCTCTCGTGATCGGGCTGGGAGGGCTCTTGGCCGTTGCCTTCGACCGACTCTAGCGGCTCCTGGCTGCCGGACGCCTGACGGCCGGCCTGGGCACGGAGCTCGTTCAGCTGCTGGATCCGGCGCTCCTGCTCGCTCTTGCTCATCGGCTTGTTCTTCTTGGACTTGGACGGCTTGGACTGCGCGGCGGGCGGGTCCGTCGCCGCCGTCGCACTGCTCCCCAAGTGCTGCCGCTCCTTCTCGGCCCGCGCGTTCGGCCTGAACTTGAGCGCGATGTCGTAGAGCTTGACGAGGGCTTCCTCGGACACCATATCGATGTCCAGCTCCAGCTCGCCCGCGTCGTTCTCACCCTGGCCGGTGTCCTTCTTAATCAGATCAATGGCCCGCGCAAGAAGTGGGCCTTCCAGTTCGCCAATCGACTCTATGATGATTTCCTTCTCGATCGGCCCTATCTTGCGCTTGGCTGCTGTCTTCTTAGTGCCGCTCTTCTTGGCAGCTCCGGTGGCGCCACCGGCACCAGCCACGGTAGCCTTCTTAGCGGAGGCGGCTGCACCACCGGCCTTCTTAGACTTGGACGCCTTGGGCTTGCCTGGCTTCTTCGCTGGCAGATTCGCCAGCTTGGCCCGCTCCTGCATGAGCTGCTTCTGCAGCATCGCGACGACGGACTGAGCAATCTCCACATCCGCGATCTCTGCCGTGCCAGAGTTGACCATCTCGTTGATCTTCTGCTGCTCTTGGTCGAGACGTTTCTGGATCGTAGCCAAGCGGTGTTCGATTTGCTTGCGCTCTTCGTCGTGCTCGGCATCGGGCTCCGACTCGGCCTCTTCCGACTCTGAGTCGTCTCGCACGCGCGGGCTCTGGGCGGCATGCGGGGGCGCCGCCGACACCGGGGCGTGCTTGGCCATCCACTCGTCCTTCCTGGACATCTCCGCCCGGTACAGGTCCTGCAACTTAAGCGCCTGATTGTAGACGATGTGGTCCTCGCCGTTGAAGGTCCGGCAGTTCTTGATGATGAGGTCGAAGTCTTTCTCGAACTCCTTGGAACTTGTGTATTCGCCCGAGGCGAGCTTGTTCGCCATGGTCCCGAGATCCATCGGCTTCTTGATCACCTTGTGATATTGAGGGATGTTGAGCGCGACAGGGTCGACAGGCTGCAAGAATGGCGCGTTGAATTCATAGTGCTTGCTCTTGCGGAGCTCGGTGAGAACCTCATCGCAAAAGCGGAGCTCGGGGGGCAGCTTCTTTTTGCGCTTGGTGTCGTAGACCAGGTCCTTGGGATGGGCCGGCTTCACCGGCCGCTTGGCCCGGCTCTCGGGCTTGGTCGAGTCACGCCGAATCAGCGGCACGCCGTTGCTCCCGGGAGGAAGCGCAAACGCAGGCGATTCGGGGACTGGCTTCTGGGGCTGTTGTGGCTGGGACTGGGCCTCCGACGGGGGTTGGGACTGGGACGGGCTGGCCGCTCCGCCCTTCGGGGGGCGACCGGGGCCCGCTGTCGAGTTTGGGGCCGCGGCTGCACGAGGCTCAACATGCCGAGTGCTGTGCGGCTTAGCGGACTCTTTCCTCTCGGGTTTCGCTGGTTCGACCGCCGGCTGCAAGGCCAACCGATCGAGAATGGCTTTACGGCAGGCTCTCGCCTGCTCCGTCACGGCATGGGCATCGCCGTTGAAGGTAATCGAGTTCTGAACAAGGAGGTCAAGGTCTTGCTTGAACTCACCCATCGTGGCGTAGCGAGGGCCATCGCCGCGGAGACGCTTCTCCATGGAGCTGATGTCCGTCGGGTTGGAGATCTTGGCCGAGTAGTCACTCCATAGGTGAGGCCAGAGCTGCGCAACGGGGAGCCTGAACTGCACGCCGGCCTTTGTCTTCTTGACGCCGGCCAACACCAGTCGGATCTGCTTGCTCTGCCACTCTGTGATCGGCTTGTCGTTGAGCGCATCGTCAGCGAGGTTCTGAGCCTCGGCAGCTTCGCCACCCGCTTGCTGATCCACCTCCATGCGCTCCTCCGAACCGGTCTTCGCATGTACCTCATCTGCCGCATGTTCAATCTTGGTTCGCTTCGCGACCGGTTCGTCCTCGCCGTCGACGTCCCTCTCCCGGGGCACCTTTGCGGCCGTCTGCGCAGCCTCCGACGTGCTTGCGTCCCCGTGAGGCGGGGGAGGGCTCGCAGCGGCGGTCGTGTCGGCTGCGCTGGCCTGCGACTCCACCGCTGGGATGGCTGCATCGTCTTTGAGGTTGACGCCCGAATCGTCGCTCATCTTTTCGCTCTTAGTGCCTTCCGAAGGATTCGCCGGCTTCAATGTCTCAGCCTGCTCTTCTGCGTCCGCCATGGTAACATCCTCCGCTGCACCGGCCGGCGCTGCGGTTGTGGGCGCGTCGGTGGCATCGGCGGCGGGGTTGTTCTCTTCCTCTTTGCCCCCCGATGGAGCGGCAGCTTCCGCCTTGGGTTGCGACTTTGGCGAAAGCGCTTCCGACGTCTTGTCACCCGACGTGCTGTTGGTGGGCGCATCAGGCATGTCGGTGTCGGTGGGCGCCGCGGTATCGTCCGCCTTCACTCTGTCCATTTCAGTGGCAATGTCAGAGTCGGGCGCACGCTTAGGAGTCTCCGCGCGCTGGTCATCTTCCTTCATTTTGTCGGATAGAGCGTAGTTGGCGGCGAAGGCGCCTTGGTTCTGGCTGAGCTTAAGGTCAGTAGAAGGCGTCTCGCCGTTTAATTCGGGCGCGTTTCCGGACTCGGACTCGAGGGGGTTCGAGCGTGGGGACGTATGGCTTTTGAGCGATCGTAAGCATACAGGTGCGACCAGACAAAAGCGACCCAACCTACCCATTCACTTCCAAGCTCCCATTGAGGCCTTCTTTTGCGCCCGGCAGAGTGCTCGGGAGGGGCTTCTCGCCGAGAAGCGCGCCTTCCGATTGTTGGGTGGTCATGACTGCCATGCGGTAGTTTCGAAAATCGGAAATTAGGCTCGACGCGACATCAAATCAGCTGGGTCAGGTGGTGACGCGGTTAGCGATGCATGTCCTGGCTAGAAATCGCGAGTCGGTCCAGGAATCGCGAGTCGGTCGGCCACCCGTCGCGCGAAGACCGCAGGTCGCAATCGCAATCGCAGTCGCAATCGCAGTCGCAAAATCCTCTGGTTAAGGAGATCGCCGCAAATAATCCACACGTAAATGCAGTGTGGTGTGACTATTAAATGCGGCGTGTGCGACTGCAAAGTGAAAATGCCGAAGGCGACCTTGAAGACAAGTTACGTGGAAAAGTGACGGAGGCGAAATGCGCTGCGTGGCGGGGATGTGTGGAATGGAGGGACGTGCGCACGCGTTGGATCGCGGAGGAACCGAGATCAGAAAAGGAGGGAAAGAAATGGCAACCACTCACAGGTTCGCGAAAAAAAAATGCGCTGGGGGGAAGGCTGAGAAATTATAGACTCGGAAGGCCAGCCTCGCGGGATGGCGCTGCTCGGGAAAGGAAAAACTCGAGCGGGGTTGGCGGGTCTGGATCTGTGTCTGTGTGGCTGGTGGTGGCAAGGGAAAAAGGAAAGGTGGGCCCTTCGTTGGTCGCGTTTGTGATGGCTGGCTGCGAACGGCGAACTGCGTTGTGGTTGGCTGTGAATCGGAGGCGGTGGGGGCGTCGGACCTCGTACCGAGTCGTTTCGAAAATTTGGGTTGAAAACGCATGTTCTGTCACGATCGGAACCGGGCGGCTATTTATCAGAGCTGCCCAGCTCTCGTGCAGTGGGTGGCTCCGCCTCTGAGTGGTTCGCCTGGCTCATCGACACGGGCTTTGACGCCTCTGATTGGATGCAGCGGGGCCCAGTGATCCGTGCGCAGCACAACGATGGATCAGAGCGTGTCATCTGTCTTCCCCGACCTTGCGCTGCCTGGAATTTATTCTTAACCTCTCCCAACCACTACCAGAAAAACGTGTCAATGGCGCGTTCATGTCATTCAGGTGCTCAGGATGGCAGGCTTGGCTGTTTTTTGGTGAACGGGAAGGAAGCACCTCGTCCGGCGATCCAGGGCTAAAAATAAAAGAGTCAAATCGCCAAATGTGACGCGTCCACCGCTCAGGTCCTGGACAAAGCATTGGCAAATGGCGGTACCTCGCTCGGCGACATCCCTTCAAGAGGACTGACGCATTTGACCTAGCGGGAGTGTATCGAACTTCGAGGGTAGATTCAGCTAGGTTTGCGAAGGGAAGGCCGTTGAGCGGTACAGGCAAGCAACATCACGTTCCGCCAACACTCGACAGTTGCTGTGGTCAGTCCAGGAGCAGCAAACTGTTCCGCACCAACACAGCACCAGGCAAGTTGGTGGACGGGAATGAGTGGTGGGCTGGGCCGGTGAGCCGAAAAACCGCGCTAAACGCACAGGGGCAACGCGAGAATGACGCGAACATCCGAAATCGCATCCAAGCCTCTTGTGTGAAGATGGGTACCTTAGTTAACTAAGGTACCTACCCGTCATCTATCTATCAAGGCAAAACTTAGCACGCCACTTAAGGTGATGGGCTCGCAGGCTGCTTGTTTTTGCTGGTGCATAGATTGGTTAAGTGTCCAACGAGATGTCTCCATCTTCCCGCCGTCCTCCGAGGATGCCAGCTGTGAGCAGCGGTAGCCAACAAAGTTAACGGGAACCACCCTTACCGCAGTACGTCCCGTAGAGTGAATGAAATTGCCGGCGGGCAAAGCCAATCATGTCCTCGCAACATGCGTCTGTGCCTTAGGCGCGAATGCATTCACATGCTTAATTCTGCTCGCTGCTATTCTTCTCGCTGCCACTTTGTTAACTATGCTGAGGTCCCAGCCACATCGGCTGTGGCGCAGTGCATCGAGCTGCTAGCGAGAAACTGGCCCAAAAAAAAGTTTGGTCTGCAACCCGAAATTTTTGCTGCGACTTGATCTTGCATGCCAGCGCATTGACTGATCCCCGTAACCCGCTGCATTTCTCGAGTCGATCAGCTTGCCTTGAGAGAATCTGCATAGCGATAGTGCGGAACCTCATCTCGTTACGTTTAACGGCTTAACGAAAAAAACACAAGTCTTAGTCCTTGCGTCCCAGCAGCATCCAGGCTGCGTGCGGCCTCCGTCGGTTGCTGGACTTGCACGCGACAATCTGGCCTTGCCTGTCGGACCCTGAAAAAAAATGTCGACCAAACGAAAAGCTGCGGCGGCAATCGCAAAGCCAGTGGTGAAGCCAAGCGCTAAAGCACCGGTAAAGACCAAGATTGACGAAGCCAGAACCGCAGTCTCAACTGGGTCATCCAACAAGCCAGCGCCCAAGCAGTCGGCAGAGCCCATCGAAATCTCGAGCGACTCGGACAGCCAGTACAGCTCATCTGACAATGAAGATGGCGAGAGCGGCGACGAGAGCAAGGAAGTGGACGAAAAGAGCAAACCGGCTGGCACTAAGAGGCTAAGAAATGGCCAGGGTGAGGCGGATGAGGATGCGGTGATGCAGGACGGCGGGGAAAATTCAGATGGCGAACCGACATCACCAACCTTCGGCGACCTCGTTCGTGGCAACTCCACCATTGACGTCCCCGCGTCTTTGGCCGCACAGGCAGCGGCCGCGCAGACCTCGCGTCACCCAGTCCAGCGACGATCGGCCGCGCCGATCAGCGCCACCTCGCTCGGAACTGTTTTGAACCAGGCCCTCCGGACGGACGACGCCGACCTGCTCGAGTCGTGCCTGCAGACCACCGACACCAAGATAATAGAGAACACGATCAACCGCATGGACTCGGCGCTGGCCGGCAGCCTCCTCTCCAAGCTCGCTGCCCGCATGCACCGCCGGCCGGGCCGCGCGTTTGGCCTGATGCGCTGGATGCAGTGGACGCTGGTGGCGCACGGCGGCGCGCTCGTCGCGCGGCCCGACCTCATCGCCCAGCTCGGCGAGCTGAGCCGCGTGCTGGAGGAGCGCTCGAGGGGTTTGCCCAGCCTGCTGGCGCTCAAGGGGAAGTTGGACATGCTGGATTCGCAGATGAAGTTCCGCAAGTCGATCAAGGCCGCCGGCGCCGGCCGGAGCCGCGGCGGAGACGGGGAAGGATCCAGCGGAGAGGACGAGGATGATGTGGACGAGCCCGCGGTCGTGTATGTCGAGGGCCAGGAGACCCTTGGGAAGAAAGGGCTCACCAACGGGACGGCTGGCAGAGGTGTTGTCGACGAGGATGACGATTCTGCCGCCGGTGAGGTCGTCATTTCAGATTCGGAGGAGGAGGAGTCTCAGGAAGAGCTGGAGGAAGGAGAAGAAGAGGAGCTGGCAGACGCCGAGTCCCTCGACGAGGACGAGGTCGACCACGACGACGTGGAGGACGATGAGGAGGAGGAAGAGGACGAGAGCGAGGGCGATGACTCTCGGCCTCCAGCAAAGGTCCGGAGGGTGTCGGAGAGGATTTCAAAACGGAAGTAAAGAAGCGGGTTGATAGAGCGGCATCTTGCATCCGGGGCTTCAGCAATGTACGAACAATGTCATAGACGGCAGCGGCTGCTGCCGTAGAATGGGAATGCGCGATGTGTCTGGCCATAGACATGCATTTTGGGTGCGGCACGCCGTCCACCCGGCTCTGGATTAAGATGACCCTGGGCTGTGAGTGGTGACCCCTGCCAAAGCTTTAACGGAGGAAGAGTGCCGACATCACTGAATGAAATACCCCAGCATGCCGAATCGCCGCTCGGAACGCATGCCATCAAATGATATCCATACCCTTTTTGTTACCATGCCGAAACAGCACCCAGAACAAGCCCGTCGTTGCGGCCATCAGCCCCGTCAAGACCGTATACATCGCTACAAAATGCGGATCCTTAGCCAGGGGCGTCAGCGCATTGTAGGTACCGCCAAGTAGGCAGCCCAAAAAGAGACGTATCGCTCCAGCAGTGTCGTCGCGAGGGCTGTTGATAAGCCTGGGCTACCAAAGCAGGGAGACTTTAAAAAAAAAAAAAAAAAAAAAAAAAAAAAAAAAAAAAAAAAAAAAAAAAAAAAAAAAAAAAAAAACGGAAACCAACTGGTTATCGGGGTTCTAGGCCTACTGAGTCATCAACTCCTAATTCATGACGGCAACTTCGCCTGGTCTGAGCACCCTGATCGTCGACTCTCTTTTATTTTTTGGGTATTGGTCAGCCGGAAACCACATGTCAGTAAACAGAGAGGACGAGACGAGGGAGCGAGCAAGGCCTTGATTACCTACGAGAGGCGTAAAGACCACCTTCCCGCCGCCCGAGCCAAGAGACATCAAGGCCATGGCGGTGTAGACTGCCCACTCGGCAGCACCTCGATCCAGCATCTGCGGCAGCGAGGTGACGAACAAGACGACTGAGCTAGCAAGCACGGTTCTAGAAGGAGAATCTGAGCAAAAGCTTTAGATCCGGGGGGCTAATCTATAGTAAGCGACTTTGAGGATAGTCTATCTTACGAGTAGAACAGAACCAAGGCCCAGTAGCGGCCAAGCCAAGTATCCGCATGTACAGCCGCTGGCGTAGGGTGAAGTCGCTGGCGGCGAGGATGGCGCTGTCAAGATTGGACGCTGTGGCCTGTGACAAGCCAAGAGCACCGCGGATGGAGCTGTCCGGAGACTGCTGGAGGTAGCTTTCTGGATACGGCACCCGAAAGGTGTTAATTAGCGCAGTAATCTGATTCAGCAACGTCCACAAAAGGAGCTTTATGGTCCCGTCCGACGTACGTAGCGGCCCAGTATTGCCGCACCAGGTAAACCGTTCGGCCACTCTCATCAGCATGGCGAGCCACACGCGGGCAGGAGTGCCGTCGATAACGTATAGAAGGTCCCAGATTTCTTCCTCGGTGGCCAGCTGCCCGTCCCTATCTGCGGCCGAATCTCAGTTCCCCGCTTTTACATCACGGCTTTGTGCTGCGACGATGACTGGACGGTCTTGCTCGGCTCAGGCTCGTCTCGCCCCAAGATTCGACGCTCGGACGACACCGTCTGCGTCGAAGAAAGCGTAATGATAGGCCATGGCCCGAAGCTCTTGGCACAGAATGAGATACTGCCAGTATGGAACTGAAATCCTAAATCCAGACAAAGCGTGAGAGAAGTGGGTGAGGCGTGTTACGTCGGGAAACCGGCAGATCCAGGTACCGCGTCGGGAGCCATGCCATCCTCTCGTCACGAGGTTCCTGGCTTTTCCATCGCGAGCAGTTGGCGAGAGAAGACAAGAAATCACCCCGGGGTGGGGGGGGGGGGAGGGGGTCCTTTCGTATTATACACAGATCAAAAGGCAGTCCCCCATCACGCCGAACTCCTCATTTCTACTTGAGTTATCCCTATTCTTCTTCTCTCCATCACTACAACGAGGGCAGCCCACGTTGCATTACAGATCTGATCTAATTCCTTCTACCAGCCCCATCCTGCCTGCCTGCCAGCCATCCGCGATGCTATCCTCAACCTCCCACCTCACCATAACCACGCTCGCCTCAGCAGTTGCGGCTGGAGCAGGGCAGCTTGGTGGATAAGAATGAGGTTGGGGTGGAGTATTCCGGTGATGAGGGGATGAGGAGGGTAGGCGGAGATATATTTACTTTGTGATGGCCGGTATTTTTCTGGGTTCTTGAGATATTGGAAAGAAAATAAATCTGTAGTTAGGTGATGGTGTGACCTATGGCGAGGCTTCCTCGACAAGCAGCGCGTCATCCAATACTACTCCCTCGCCCCAGACCCTAACCGACACGGCGACGGCCAGGTTGCGGTACGGGATGGCCGGGTCCTGATACGACGGGGCGTTCAACCTGACCATCGCCGGGCAGCTCGCGGACGGAACGGGGCCAGACGAGCTGTGCGACGTGGGATTCGGAGCCTGAGATGGCGCTGAGCCCGCGGCTGTCGCTGTCGCTTTAGGAGATCTATTTTGACGACGCGACTCGGCACCGCGGGTCGGTGGAGGACGTGGCGGTCAGGCTGGATGTTGTGTGGGAGAAGTGCGGCAGTTGAGGGGCAGCGTCGTGTGGTGGCGTCGTGCAGGTAGGGGGAAAGCGAGAGGGAGCTCTGGCCATCATTATGTCCGCCACCATGGCCAGAGGTTACTACGAAAACCATCTGACTAGACCTGTTACCTATCTCCTTCCTGAAAACACCGTCGTCTCGTTTCGCGTGCCTGCATCGAAGTTAGTTAGCGCTGATAACGACCTTACTGGATGAATCATGCTCCGTCTGCCCCTTGGTTACCTAACTCACAACACTCCAACACCGGCATTATCCGCCCCTGAGTGCTGCGTGAATCCCTGCTGCTCGTTGCACAACAGCGCCGCTTTTCGTCGAGGGGCGAATAGGTCTCACAACGGCTGCAGGATGCCTGATGCATGGCGTCGGGTTAGCTGTCGGGACAAATGCGCTCCGCGGACCATTCGGCGCCAAGCGCGCCATCGACTCTGGGCAGGTCTTCTCAGAGGCTCGGATGGTCGGGCGGGAGATGAACAGTCATGGGGCTGAATGCCGAGACCCTGGCTGGTGGCTTGAATTCCGATCAACTGACGAGGCATCGTGTTCGTCCTAGACCTTTTTGAGGGGCCTCAAATTTGACTCTTCTCTGGCCCTTATCCATGGTTTATTTCCACGGCATTTCTGCCTCTCTCCCGGGCCTCATGCAGACCTGCGGTTGAGGGCGGCTCACCTCCCACTGCACCACACAGCGAGATGAAGATCACCACAGCGCCATGGGCGGCGTTCCTGCTCGCCAGCTTCGGGCGCGCCCTCGCGGGCGTCGTGTTCACCAACGACGACTATTACATCTACGCTGGGCAGCCATTCACTATCACCTGGACCGACGCGCGCGGGCCCGTCACGATAACACTCATGGAAGGGCCCGACATCGACCTGCAGGAGGTCCTGGTCATCGTGTCGGGTTACCAGGGACAGGAATACACGTGGACGCCGCCGCCGACGCTGGCCGCCGGCTCGTACGAGCTACAGATCAGCGACGGCGGCAGCACCGACTACTCGCCGCGCTTCACGTACCCGGCGCCGCCGACAAGCCCGGCCAGCTCCAGCGGTCTGAATCCTACTGACACAGGAGTACGCCGTCCAGCACCGCGTCCCTCCTTTTCATGTCCCCTCCTCCCCTGACAGACCGGCCTGACTGACAAGCACACGCGGCAGCCATCATCAACACCACCACCAGCCACCCTCCCCACCGCGCCACCCACATCGTCCTCAACCCCGCCACCCCCCGCCTCAACTGCCCCCACCTCAGAACCCCCCTCAAGCTCCTCAACACTCCCCCTCGCAGCAAAAGTAGCCATCGCCGTCCTCGGCAGCCTCCTCGCCGTCGTCCTGCTCCTCCTGCTGGTATACATCCTCACCGCGCGCCACCGCCGCCGCCGGCGCAGACGCCTCGCTGCAGCAGCAGCAGCAAGTGCAGGTGCAGCCGAGGGCGGCGGCGACGGGGGCGCGCCGATGAGTCTGCTGTCGGGGAACACCGCCACCACGGAGCTGTCGGCTGTCGGGGGGAAGGCTGACGGTGGTGCAGGACAGCTGGTAGTGGCTGAGTTGCCTGGGAGGGGGTGGGCCGGGGCGGTGGAGCTGAGTGCTGAGCCTGGGCGGAGGCAGATGAGGAGAACGGTAGCGGTGGCGGCGGCGGGGGTGGGCGAGAGGGGTGGTGATGGCGCGGTTGGAGGGCGCGGAGGGGAGGAAGGTGGCGGTGGTGGTGGGTATGGGCATGGCCATGGTAGGCATGGCGCCGGGGAACGGATTGAAGCGGGTTATGGGGTGGAGGAGGAGCCGGATGAGAGGGAGTACGGGCAGCTGAGGCTGCCGATCCAGGGTCGGGCGGTGATAGGTGAGGCGATGTAATCAGGGCGTTTACGACGGCGGGTCCCGTTGGACGGGGAAAGGGGTGAGGGGTTGGGGATGGGATTGGGTTGATGGCAGGGTTCCTGGAGAACCGAGTCACGAGGGAAGCCATGGATGGGAGGCTAATGTTGATTACTGCTAGCTCTGTGTTGACGGAGTGCCGGCTGCCTGTCGAGCACAGCCGTGTGCAAGGTACATGCACCAAGTTACAGCAAAGACCCCTCTTCAATGAACAACCAGCGTCTGCCGCATCCCATGGTATGCCTACTTAGCGGCATTCGGCGTTCGGGCCAGTGTCGCCGCCGGCGTTGCAGCCATTCTGACAGAGATGGTTCCAGGCGATATCACCGTCGGCGTCCAGGCAGTTGTAGATGGAGTTGTAGATGACGTCCCTGTTGTCAGAATCCTGGCCGGCGGCTCTGGCTGCGGCTGCCAGGATTTCAGGAGGGTAATCTGGTAATCAACCACGTTAGAACGGCGGCAACTTTGGATGGTGCCTTGAGGGATGGACAGGGGGAACTTGCTGTGAACGCCGTCACGTAGCGTCCATCCGCACACGTCGTACGGGGCGGTGCAGGGCGTGAAGGTGCCCTGGGCAGCGGCGGCGGTGGCGAGGGCCACGGCGGTTGAGAGAGCGTTGAAGACGATCATTTTGGAAGGTGCTTGAGAGAGACAAGGCTCTCGTTACTGCTATGGTGATGTGATCAACGGTGAAGATGTAATGATGAACTGCGGTCGGGAGGGAGAGACAAAACCGAGATGTGCCCCCTTTTTTTATAGACAGTAGACCGTTTGGATTAAGTCGTGACGGTCAAGACTGACACCCTTTCTATCTCGTATTCCGACAGACCCAAGACTCTTCTCTTTGGAGCGTCTTACCAACCCATTAGTTGGTCAGCATCCTAGCCAAGAGTGAGTTCCTGCGCCCCCTTTCCCGTCGAACCTATTTCTCATGTGAGCATGAGGAACGAAGTTGATTGGTGATCTTCGGGGAGAAAAGAAAGGAAACGCCTTGTGAGTCCACGGCCAACAATGGCTGCCTACGTACCCTTTGTCCTTCTGTCGCTCGGCATGCGACGGAGTCGCCGGAGCATATTGACCGGCGAGACCTCCAGACCCGCGCCGGCCTTCTCTACAACCTGGTTTCGGTTGACCATAGAGTAACTAATTTCCGGATTGGCACTCTACTCTCCCGTCGTGTTGGCCTGGGCTGGATGCTATTCGCATGCGGCGTGCGGCTGCGAACCGAACTCTGAATGCGGCTGGGAGTCCAGTCGCCGCGGCTCTTGCGGCAGCTTACAGCCAGGTACGCAAGTACGGATTCCCGCAGGGGCGCATCGCAATGCTAGTTTATGCGCATCTGAGTCTGCCATCTGGGAATCCAAACTTCATTCGTTTGCTGGTTCAGTTCAATCGGGGTTTGCTGCGCGATATTCGCCGTGCTATGTCTCCCGTTGTTGCCCGGCCTTGCCGCCATGTGAATCATCCACTGGATGGGGCCATGGGGTCGTGATTGCCGGAAGTGACCTTGTTCAGTTGCGAGCGTATCTTGATTCACGCGAAACTTCAACTGGACTGAACCGGCCTCCTGAAACACACGGCACTGGATGTTCCAAGGTGCTGCTGCTCCTGCTTCGCCACGTCCAAATGGGATGACATGTTGTATGGTACGGCCGGAAATGATAAGCCGGGACACCCAATGGAATCCCGCGCTTTGTTTCCGTCAGGAATGACGAGGCCTCTCCTAGGCTCCATTGCAGTCCAGCGCGATCCGTAGATCACTGGTAGAGTCCAATGACATGGCCGCATCCTCGAGAGCCTCTCTGTCGATGTAGAACCACTCCTCCAGGTCGTCTTTGATCGGCGCCGGCGTCAGGTCCTCTTCGCGGGGCAAGTGCACCTTGCTCGGATCCAGCTTCCCCGGGGTTCCCTTCAGCGTCGTGTTGTCTCTGCCAAGCCGTCAGCAACCTCTTCCTCACCCTGAATCCCCCAACCAACAGGGAGAAACCGGCGCCTGCGTCGGGCAATCTCACATAGCAACATCCCCCCTTTCAGCCTCCCCCTCGACCAACCGCTTCCACGCGCCCGCGCACTCCGCAATCACCTTCTCCGCGTACGCCCTCCCCTTCCACCGGCCGCCAAGCGCAAACTCATTCGCCGGCAGCCCATCCGGCACTTTGTAGATCCGAAACCAGTCCCTCGTCGCGTCCAACAAGCCCGGGAAACACCTCTCGACATCCTCGACGTCATTGACCCTCCCGGCCAGCGGATCCGCGACATCGATGACCAGCACCTTCCAGTCGGTCGCGCCTTCGTCCAGCAGGGCCAGCACGCCGAGCACCTTGACCTGCTTGACGTCGCCGGGCCGGGCGATGGCGCGGCCGATCTCGCACGCGTCGAGCGGGTCGTTGTCGCCCCGCGCGCCCGTGTCGGGGGACGTGTGGCCCGGGTCCTCCCACGTCTGCGGTAGCGCGCCGTAGTTCCAGAGGTAGCCCTTGTAGGGGAAGCAGTTCTTGACGAAGCGCGGGGTGGCGTCCTTGTGGTGGTGGGTGGTAATGGTGTCCTGGTGGATGGGGTTGAGGCGCTCGTTGGGCGAGATCTGGAAGGGTGGGAAGGTGAGTGAGTCTGTGAGTAGTAAGGCCATGGGTGAGTGAGGTTGGGATGAGGTGAGAGTGGGGGTTGTACCTCTAACTTGGTGTTGGACCACCGCGGAACCTCGACCACCATGTTCAGCACGCCCTTTTTCTTGTCGTGGTAGAGCGGGATGTCGTGGAAGGGCGACACAGGGACCTTGTCCTTGGCGCGCACGAAGTGGATGCGATAGTCCGTTGTATACGGCCGGCCCGACTTCCTCACCGTGTACTCGGCCTTGCGGGATTCTTGCTCGGCGGACATGTTTGCGAATTGTCGTCACGCAGTTTCCCGGGTACCCTGTGATGCGATGCTGTGTATGTGGGCAGCGGAGATAAGTTCAAAGAGCTCGTCCAGGGGGTTTGCTCACAGATGTGACGTCACGGAGGGAGGGAACGCTTATTGCTGGGCACTTCCTGTTTGGGAGCCGCGGGGTTGAATCCTGTCTTACTCGCATACACAGATAGAGCAGATATCCCTGGCGTCGTTAGACTATCTGAAGCTTATAGGCCACCCTGTGTTGTGGCTCGCTGTTTAGTCTCAGCACCTGAGGCACACTGAAGCCAAATCTCAGGACATCTTTTCTTCAGGCTCGCCACAAGCGCGGCAGTCTAGGCGACCAGCAAGGCAGAAACCGAAAGGTCATACGAAAGGCGACAAGGTTGCCTCGTCCTTGTTCCGAATTCTAGAATACAAAGCAATCAGGTGAGCTCGTCGACCTCCCTTCCATCGCCCCCATTAGACACAAAACAAAAATCCAGCCTAGGAATGCATGCAGCACAGCATGCTGCAACTGTCTCATCCGCTTGACACCGACACAAACACCTCGGATTCGAGACGCCGACTCGCTTCCGCGGCCGAGATGCGCTGGTCCGGTTCCAAGACAACCATATCCCTGAGCAAGCGGTCGAGCGCCTCCATCTCCGCGCCGAGAGGTCCGTGGGCCACTTGCCGATACGGTCCTTGAGCGACTTCGTCGACTCGCTCCCGTCGAACCACCAGTCCGGTTCGGGCAGCGGCTTCGCCGGCTCGCCGGACGGTTGCCGCCGGGCGTACTTGCTCCAGACGAACTTGCCCCGCCACCGGCTGGGCAGAGGGCCGTGGTACTGCACGATGAAGGCGACGAGGAGGAAGGGGATCTGGAAGCCGACCTGGAACATGTAGCTGTCGGTGCATACGTAGAAGATAATGGCCGCTAGTTGCCAGACGTCAGAGTGGGTCGAGGCCGGGTCGTCGAAGATGAGCTCGGGTGGGAAGTACTCCAAGGGGCATCCCAAGGTCGCAGGCGGGGCACTGTTGGCGAAGGCGCAGCCGAAGTCGATGATTTGGACGCTTGTAAGCGAGGCGGGGTCGAGGCCTGGAAATGAAGTGGCCGCTACGATCCGCCTGGGGGCGTGTTTAGAGTGGCGTACAGGACCTTTACGCAGTCGGAGCTCCTCGTCTGCAACAGGGCCTAGGAGCGCAAGGAGTTGGCTTTCTGTGAGTTCCTGTGCAGCAGGAATTGTAAAGACAACGTTGGAGGGAGTGAGGTCTGTTATTCGCGTTAGCTTTGTTAATCACGCTGCGATGATGGGCAAGAGGACGGAAAGCCGTACCGCCATGACAGACGTCATGCGAGTGGAGGTAGGCGACAGCGCTTGCAAGCTGCTTGCATATACCGCGTCGTTGAGCGGGAGTCAAGCACTCTCGTAGCAGGAGGGAATAAAGGCTTGGCCCAAGGAAGGGGAAGACGAGACAGCGATGCTGGCCGTTGGGACCGGAGACGGTGAATGAGTCCTCGAGCATCACGATGTTTGGGTGAGTGGACGATCCCGCTTGGCCGAGACGCTGGAGAAAGCGATGTTCGTGGCCTGCCAGCTCATCGCTGAGGTCGGCGCGAAGGATCTTGAGGGCGTGGAATGAAGGGCTCGACCCTGCCGAGTGCTCTCTCTGTCGCTTGGCCAGCCACACCGTGGAGAAGCCGCCGTGCCCAAGCTTATGGAGAACCGTGTAGGTATCTTCGCCGTTGGTGATGGTGTCGCCAATGTCAACTGGGTGATAGCCCCCCGGCTTGTAGCGCTCCACATTTTCGACATGTTCATCCATGAAATTGGTATGGCGATAATACTGCGAGGGCCGCGGCCCCAATGATTCCGCCATGAGGAACAGTGCTTTTGAATGAGCCAGGCACTAACGGCTGATTTTCTCCGTGGCGGCAGCCGGCGGGTAGATAGGTACGCTGGTCAAGCTATGGCAAGAGGTAGCCTGAGGCTTTGAGGCGGTTGGTTAGGTCCTCCCACACGCCAAGAGACTGGAGCTATGCAGCTTTGTTCAGCAGCCAGGATGGAGTCCGAGCAGCTGCATGTTGCCATTGGCAAAGCTTCAAGGGGAAAAAGTCGACACTAACCACACCCCCTTACCAGATTCCGACCGCCCCCCACCATCTGCGAGCCTTGGGTACACAAGGTTGTGCGGAATATCCATCGCATATCAAGCTTCATGCTTTCCGCGGATTGGCTCCCATACGAATCCCGTCTCGCAACCAGTCAAAAGATGGCACAGATAGAGGCTCTGCAACTTGGTCGCGGCGGTCGCCCATCCACCGCAAACAAGTCACGAGCCTTGTTCCTCATCACGATATCGGAAAAGATTCCCATCTGAGACCCATGGACAAAGTCTGGTTCAAGCTCCGCCAAACGCACTATCCCCCCCGGCCCCGAGGATGCCATCTTGAGCGGCGGTGACGACGACTCGCAGAGCCCCATCAGCCTGGGTCACTGCATTCCGGACCTGAAGCACCTCGACTTCCCCATCAACGCGGGCGCCGTCGTGCCCTTTCCAGCCCGCATGAAGGTCTTCAAGGCCAGCTCGATCGATTTCGAGTGGGATGCCGCGCGCACGGCCAACCAGGGCTTCACGCTGGCCGCCGGGCCGCCGCTCGCGATCGCCATGGGCCTGTTGACTGTCAAGGCCAGCATCCGGCTCGCGTTTGCGCGGTCGGTCCAGGAACACGAGCGGTACGCCCGCCTGGACACGTACTTCGTGCAGCCGAACCGCCGCTATGTTGAGCAGTGCCTGAAGACTGTCGCACAAGACCTTGCTGTTCGGGTCGACAAAGTCTACGAATTCTTTGACCTTTCTGTGCTGCGGGTCGTCCTTCCGGAATCCAGTGTCAATGACGCACACCTTGACCCGATCATAGCCACCTTCGGAGTCAGACGGGGTCATGACGGGTCAAAGACCAGACTGTCCATCATTGCATCGATGAAAGAGCCAGGCGTGAGACAAAAAAATGCGCATGATCGTCACGAAGGATGGATGCCCCGGCTCTGTGTGCTTGGATTGTAGGCTCCGTTGCTTGCCAAATGGACCCAAGTATTCTGGGGTTGACAAACAAAAGATACTAACGGCCCAGCAGTTGATGATAATGCTTTCAGGGTGGCCAAGAGTGGCTTGCAGAACTCACAAGACCTCGTCAAGTTCTGGTGCCACGACTACGACGGTCTAGGGATTCCAACAATTCAGCAGACCAACTGGAATAAACTCACTTCGCAGCGGAATCGCAGAGTCACCGTCGATCAACTCAAGCTCCTGGGGAAGCCCCAGGTGACGAGGTACGATAATGACACCCGATGGCACAGAATGCGGAAACACTCACGAGTACTCAGTAATGTGGAACGCACTGCCGAACACTGGCTGGACGACATCGATATCCTGAAAGGGATCAAGAGGCGAAGCGGCAGACTCTCTGCGGAGCTGAGTCAAGTCACTCCTCCAATAACCAGGCGACCAAAATAACGGCACATCTTGCTTACCGCACGTAAATCTCAGCTTCGTTTGAAAACGGCCCTTGGGAGAATCCCGGTGGTGGAGCCGAAGAAGAAGGCCAGGGAGGAGTTCGAGAAGGCCAAGAGGAGCGAGAAGAAACGGGCAGCGGCGCTGTTGGAAGAGCTGACGCCGGAGATCTTCGAGACCGCCTTGGGCAACATCCCGCCCGACACCACTGTGACCGTCAAGCTCAGGTACGTTCATGAGCTCAAGGCCGTCGTCATGAAGCACGAGAAAGCGGAGGGGCTGGCGATCACCATTCCCACATCGATCGCGCCGCGCTACGGGGGTTCTGCGCGTCTGACTTCGCTGCCCGGCGTGGCCGAGAAGAGTCTGAAGATCTGGGTCCGCGTGGTCAACAACGGCGTCATCAACGTCGAGGGCTGCCAGGCGGAGTCGGGTTACGACGTCTGCTACCAGGGCACCGAGCGGGTCCCCACGCCGGTCGTCGTCGGCGGCCTCGCCGAGCTCGCCTACCTCCAGGCTCCTCGCGTTGCCGAGACGCCGCAGACCCAATCCGTCTGGCACTATGCGTCCGGCTCGACCGTGTCAGGAAGGACTTTGTCTTCGTCGTCCAGACGCTGCACGAGCAGCGGCTGCGCTCTCGCGCGGTGCTCGAGCCGGCCGACCGAACCGGCCACGCCGCGCTGATGGTCAGGCTGCGCCCGAACGACCTCTTCGCCAGCGCCGTGCGGCCCCAGTCGTTTGCCGGCGAGCTGCTGTTCGTGCTAGACCGGTCGGACTCGATGGGCTGGACCGAGGACGGATACAACACGCTGAAGATCGACACGCTGCGCGACGCCATGACGCTGGCGCTGGCCGGATTGCCAGACACGTGCGCGTTCAACATCTTGTCCTTTGGCAGCACGGTGCGTGGCATGTGGCCCGAGTCGAAAACGGCCCGGGACGCCGACAATGTGAAGCACGCGCGGAAATATGTCTCGTCCGTCGCGGCGGACATGGGCGGCACCGCGGTGTGGGCGGCGCTGGAGTCGGCCGTCGACGCAGGTGATCCCAATCACCGACGGTGAGGTGGACAGCGAGCCCCAGAAACAGATCCTCAAGTTCGTGTGGGAGACGCGCAGGGGGCTCGGCGATAGGATCCGCTTCTTCACCCTCGGCATCGGAGACCGTGTCTCGCACCGCATGCTGGAGAGCATCGCCGAGCTGGGCGGCGGTTACTGTGACGTTATCGACGTCGTCCAGCGGCCGCGCTGGGAGGACCGGCTGAACCGCATGTTGCGGTCGGCCATGGAGCCCGACAGCTGGTCATGCGACATCGCGCTGGGACCGGGCTATGAGCGCCGGAGTTTGACAACTTCGAGATTCGCACAGGGCTCCCCGGGCGGGGAGAGCCAGGGCGACACGCAGCCGTGTTCCGCTTACTTCCAGGCACCTTGTCCCGTGCCGCCGCTCCATCCATATACGTACAAGTCGGTTTTCTTCCTGCTGGATTTTCGGGGCGGCCGTAGCCCCCCAGCCGGCGTGACCGTTACCACGACGACACCAGGGGCTTTGGCAGCTGTGGTGGACACGCTCATGATGATGCAGTACTTCGAGACGCGCCTGGCCGGCGAACGGGATTCGTGGCACCTGCTCATGGACAAGGCCGAGCGTTCGGTGCTCCTCCGGCTGGGGTTCGATGAAGATCAGGACGATCTGTTGACGCCCCTGTATGAGATGTTGGCGTTGTCGATTGCTCACGTGCACTTTGACGAGGCCGTCGATGGTACGTCAACGGAGCGCAAGAGGGGAGGGGAAGGGTCATGTTCAGCGCGGCCAGCGGCTGTGAAGACGTGCCGAGTCTGCGACCGGGACTTTGACGGCGATGCGTGGCCCGAGAGCGGTAACAGGGCATTCGTGTGCTGGAATGACGACTGCTACGGTCGAGGGACATTCGACACTTGGGATTCGTTCTGGGACCACCAGGTCAAGAGCGGGCATCAGTTCTGCCCAGGGAGTGGGTTTGGGGAAAGCGGCGAATTTGACTGATGGCTCCAGCGAGGGTGTAGTATGACACACTGCGATGACTGATTGTGACAACTGCAATAACTGCGATAGATACCTGGTTTTTTTAAGCACCTGAACTGAAAGCGGTTCCTACTCGCTCGACGGATGGCCGCAGTCAAGTTGCTAGTACTGGCTGTAATAACAAATCAATAACGTTACCCCTGAATGGGTATGTATTCAAGCACGGAGTTTTTCGACTGTTACTTGCACTTATTTCAAAAAAAGTCTCTACGCGCGCCCAACGCCATGCCAATCCAGAGCCCCGAATAATTACAACGCCGGCCCCCTACCACAGCTCACACACCGGCTCTTGGACCTTACACTTCCACGCCTCGCGGAACCCCCTCGAGTTCATGGTATTCAGCAGCAGCCGCACCAAGCTTGGCGCGTGCACGTCCTCCAGCTGGCGCGGCATCCGGTCCGGCGTCATCGAATCGCACCAGAAGTTGCCCCAGACGAGGTAGAACAGCTGCTCGTGCGTGAAGTCGCTCAGGCCGGGCAGGTCCTGGTCCCAGGCGGCGGGCATGGCCTTGCGGTCGGCCACCCAGGCGTCGTACGCCGTGTGCAACCCGCCCGCGTCGGCCAGGTTCTCGGCCAGCGTCAGATTGCCGTCCACGTGCGCCTTGCCGCCGGGGACATCGACCTCGACCGCCGAGTACTGCTTGACGAAGCATTCGGCGCGCTGCTGGAAGCCGGCGATGGTCGCGTTGTCCCACCACTGCCGCCGCTCGGCGTTCTCGTCGAACAGCCGGCCTCGACTGTCGAACCCGTGCGTGATCTCGTGCCCGATCGCCGCGCCGAGCCCGCCGTAGAGGGCGTAGTCGGGCAGCTGCGGGTGGAAGAGCGGCAGCTGCGAGATGCCCGCGGGCACGATCATGCTGTTGATGGACGGGTTGTAGAATGCGTTGACGACCGTGATCGACCCGTCAAAGGAGCCGCGGTCCGGCGGCGTGACGATGGCGGCGTACTGCCGCTGCGTGTTGTGCCGGCGCGCGGCCAGCATATTGGCGAAGTGCGAGGTCGACGTGAGGTTGAGGCCGGCATATTCGCTGGCGAGTGCGTCGGCCGACCGGATGTCCGGGTTCGAGGTCGGGTAGCCGATGTTCTGGTGCATGTTCTCGGCCTTCTGAATCGCTCGCTTCTTGGAGTCGTCGCTCATCCAGTCGATCTCGCCGAGCCGCTTCTTGAATTGGTTGCGGATGTTGGTCGTCATCTTGTCCGCCGCCTGCAGCGCGAGGTCCGGGTACGTCGCGGTCACATAGTAGTGGTCGAGGACGTCCCGCAGTTGCGTCTCGGCCACGGACACGCAGGTCTGCCATCGCGGCGTGGTCGGCTTGCCCAGTAACTCCGACAGGTCGGGGACATCCACGTAGTCGGCCAGCTCGGTGATCGTCTTCCACATCATGAAGCCGTGCACGGCAGCGCGGGAGTGGTTGGAGACGAGGGCGGACAAGTCAGGCCAGGCATCGGGGGCCTGGAGGAGGATTTCGGTCGGCGTATGACCTTCTGGCATCATCGCGGCGACAAGCTTATCCAGGGAAAAGGCAGGCGCGGCTTTGCCAATGTCAGCCAGGGACGCGTTCTTGATGATGTTCTGAAAGCCCATGTCAGCTCTCGTCGGAGACTACGAGCGTTCATTGCACGAGCGCCATGAGCAAGACCACTTACGTAGACGTCGCCGTTCGCCGCATCCGTGATCGGAACCACGAGCTCAAGCAAGTCTCTTTCGAACTCGATCACGGCTTCGGCAAGCGCCTCGGCGTCCTCATCGTCCAGGTCGGCGTAGATCAGCTGGAAAGCACCGGCAACCACTTCTCCGTAGCTGTCAAACGCGTCCTGGTCAATAAAGACTGATGTATTCTGTTGCACCGCCCCGGGCATCTTAAAGCAGACACGGTTCGCTTTCTGCCCCGCCGTCAGTCAGCCAGGGTTGGAAATATCCGATGATGGCACGCACCACGACATACCGAGTTCAACGGATCCGGGAGCGCGGGGCCGGTTTCGGCG
Organism: Thermothielavioides terrestris NRRL 8126; assembly: GCF_000226115.1. Taxonomy (NCBI): domain Eukaryota; kingdom Fungi; phylum Ascomycota; class Sordariomycetes; order Sordariales; family Chaetomiaceae; genus Thermothielavioides; species Thermothielavioides terrestris. The sequence continues at coordinate 3,529,141 of NC_016462.1, forward strand.
GCGCAGAACGCGTGCCAGGCGGTGATGCCGACCTCTTCGAGCAGCAGGGCCGCCTTGAACATGCCGTCGTAGTCGGACGCGCTGACCTTGGTGTCGAGGTCATCCGGCGACACGGGCCAGCTCTGGTTGATGGTGACGATGAAGTCGGACAGCGGCTTGATGCCCGCGGCGGCGATGGCCTCCGTGTCCATGCAGGCCTTCCAACCCGTCCGCAGCATGTCGAAATTGTTTTCCTCCGCGTTGCTGCGGCTCGTGAGGAAGGTAGACCGCACACCCGCGGCTTGGGCCTCGGTGGCGCTTTCGAGGACCTGCCGCAAAATCATCTGGTTGTGGAGGTTGACGCTAGTGAAGGCGTTCGCATTATCGCCGTTGTGCTCCGTGAATCCGTAGCAGACCACTGATACCCGGTCAGCCCCTGGCAACCCCAGAACGCGCCCCAAGCCCACAGGACGGAGTGGTGCTCACTCTTGTCGAACTCGGTACAGGGGTCCATCTGGGTCCAGTTCGGCGCCAGGTTTTGCAGGATGCGGGACGCCGCGTGGATACATGCTGGCGTTGTGCACACGGGCTGGCTCTGCCACTGGCCCATGGTGAGCTGATGGTATCTTGGCCGAGGGAGAAGAGAGAAGTGAAGACGGTGGTGCCTCCCAAGGTAGGGCACTGGTCTGGTAGCGCAGCACCCGCCATCTTTAATATGTCCTTGAATCAGACCGAGCTGCAAGTCTTGAAGTCGGAAAGTTTACTCAACAACGTGCTCCATGCCAGGGATCTGGCCGCCAAACCTCAGCTTACACAGTAGTTATTGGACGCATTGACTAGGCGAATGAATGTGACCTCGGCTCAGCCTCCGTCTCTCGCTGCATGCCGGGATCCCATTGGCGACCTGACGCGTTGTGCCCCCAACCCTCGCTGGCAGTCAACAACGGACGACTGGACCCGCATCTCATCGCCAACGACATAACTTAGCCTCGAAGGCAACAGCATAGGCATCACCAGGGTCCGACTTGGCGCGGCCGCCAGCGAATTGTCGAAAGGAGTCTCACTGAGAGCGGAGCCGACTCGCTCGGCCCCCAATTTGAAGATCAGCCACACGCCTATCCGCCGCCGGCCCCAACAGGACTGTTGGCAGCTAAATCTGGAAGCAAATTTTGTTGGCATATGAGCGATGCGTGGGACACAGTACACTCCACCACACTCAATTTTGCTACACGTGTACCTAGTCAGTTACTAGTGTAGATCTGCGCTGGAGAACGCACCAGTGCGCACCTCCGGAGATTTTGGGAGGCTTCGACAACCCTGGCTGCGGCCGCTTGGCCTCCCCGGAACTGCGCCTCGCAAAGGAGCGAGCGAGTGAGCTTCGCCGTCGGCCCGTTGGTTATGGCGGGGATCCCAGCATGCCTGTTGCTTTTGTGCTCTCTTGGGAAAACGTCCACTTCGAAGTTCACTGTTATACACAGTAGTGTACCTTATCTCACATTCACCGCTTTCTGGCCCGTGATTCACACAGGACCGAGCGCAAATTTTGAGCCCCGGCTCCAGCGCGCAGGAATAGGGGCGCTTTCCCCTTTGGCTTCTCCCGGTGTGAGTTCGTGTCTGCAGACCGGGGTCAGGGAGGAGTGGTCACATACACAGTACATGCACAAACACACTATCTGCAAGTGACCGAGAGGAACGCGGTGGCGAGAGTTCCGGGAACTGCATGTTGTGAATCACTACAGAAGAGTTGCCTAGTTCGGCAATGTCAGTTTCCAGACTGTCGCCCCTGTTCTCGGTGGCGGCGGGGCCCAACCCGCTTGCACTGATTCGCTCTTTCGTTCACGCGATCTCGAAGTGCTCCGAGAAGTCGGGCATGCATCAGCCGCTGCAAGCAGCTTCCCTCTATTTCCAGCCTCTGTGGCCTTGGCTCTTGGAGGCTGGGGAAATCCGTCCTGTTGGGATGGAGGCTGTGGTAAGATTGGGCCTTTGCGTGTAGACACGCCGTTCGCCCCCAGCACAGTAATCATGGCGTGTTCCGCAATTCCTTCAGAGCACGCCTCACACGCGGGCTCTCAGCTCGCCTCGATCCGCTGGCAGTAGTCACGCCCGTGACTGACCTGCCAGCGACACAGCCACACCTCCATGGCCATGCCCAGGAAGCCGGCGACGCAGATGCCGCCGCTGTCGCTGACCGAGGTCGCCCCCAGGCTGAACTCGCGGTCCTCCACCGGCACCCGCTCCATGATCTCGGCGAACGTGTTGACGTAGACGGCCCCGCCGAGCAGGCCCTCCCAGAAGACGAGGGCAAAGACGAGGTAGACGGACGGGATGAAGTCGAGCAGCGCGTGGAGCGTCAGCAGGACGAGGTTGGCGACCTGCAGCAACGAGGGCAAGTAAAGATGGTGGATCCTGACGAAGGGCGTTGACGACCGCGAGATGAAGACGCCGAGCTGGTACAGGAAACCGTAAAACGGATAGAAGGCCCTGAACTCGGAGAAGGGCGACTGCTCGAGCGGAAACAGCAGCGTGGGCGCCACGCCCTGGTTAATCGTGTACTCGGCAACGTAGACCAGCAGCAGCGGGAGCATGTAGGGGACAAACAGCGCCCGTGCGCGGCGCAGGTTCGCCCAGAACGAGTGCTTTCCTCCTGCGACTCCATGATAATGTGTCGAGAACGCCGTGGAAGCGACCGACGGGCCGGGCGCAAGCAAGCTCGACGACGCCGCGGCGGCCGGCACATCCCCAAACTCGTCATCCCCCACCACCATCACCACATCCCGCTCCCCATCTCTCCTCGTGACCACCACAGCTGGCACATCGGCGTCCTCATCCAAAGGCTCATACTCCTTCCGCCAGCCCTCCAGCCTCGCACGCGGCAGCACCCCGAAGAACGCCACGAGCATCACGCCGGGCAGCACCGCGGCAACGAGCAAGCTCTGCCTAACCCCGAGCCCAATCCACCCGGTGAGCACCACGTACAGGCCGGCGCCGACCAACCCGGCGCCGCCGGTGCCGCTGCCCCACGCGGCCAGGCTCGCGGCGCCATAGTAATGCGTCAGCCCCAGGAAGCTCAGCTCCCCCGCGCCACTGCTCAGGCTGGCCAGCACGATGCCGAGCATCTTCATGCCGACAGCGCCAGTTTCGTTCATATCCCCCCCGTCCCCCTGAGCCGACGCGGGCGCGGCCGCGACGAGGAGCATGCCCGCGACGGAGAGCGCGACGCAGGCCAGGATGCGGACGGCGTAGGGGATGCGGTGGACGACGTAAGGGGCCAGCAGCTTGGTGAGGAAGGAGGGCAGGACGTCGGCGAGGAGGACGGCGGCTTTGGGGAGGGCGGTGCCGACGAGGAGGTCCTGGGCGGCGGAGAGAAGGAGTACGTAGAGGATGTTGTTTATCAGGCCTGTTTGTCGGGACGGGCGGGTGTTAGCTACCTAGGGAGCGGTTTTGCGTTGGCGGTGTATTGGGTGCGAGGGACGGGAGGGCCAAAGACGGCGAGGAGCAAATGAGCTGTAGGGATCGGTTGGAAGTGGAAGAAGAGAGTCGTGACGAACCAAACAACCAAAAGGCGACCACGACAGAGACCTCGGTGTTCTGCAAGAGCGCAGCCAGGCGGGCGCGGTAGAGCGCCCACGAGGAAGACGGGGCGCCGGGCAGCGGGAGCAGGCCCGACGCCGAGGGCGAGCGGTTCATGGCGAGTTTCCCCTCTCGTTCTTTTTTATGATGTATGTGCGCGGCGTGTTTGTTTTCGCCCACGATCCCCCATCGGACGCGGGTTGCGACGCGGCAGGTGCTGCCGCCTTCGGGGTTGTGACGTTGAGATGCCGTCGAGGGCGCAGGCGCCGGAAATGGACGGGACACGTGCAGGTCTGCAAGTCGTTGGAGATGACAAGTCAATGGCCAATTGTATTCCGTATTCCGCACTGGGTCATTGGCCAGCGGGTCCTGGTGCCTGCCGGGACGATGAAACAGATCAGCTGCTGGCCTGTGAGCCTGGGACCAGGGACAACCCTAACCCTTCAAAATACTCCGTTTAAGCACGAAGCACCACCACCACCTTCGACTGGGTGAAAGGTGTGACAAGAAGGTGGCGGGGAGACGGCAACAGATGTGATAAGATAATGCTTATATGTAATTATGCTAATGACCACCCGAGTCCACGCTAACGAGGCCGGGAATATTACAAGTCTACCTAGACAGCCAGATAAACACACAAAAACGAGCCCATCGCAGCGCTATGCTATAACACGGTCTAACCAGAGATATAGACAAGGAAAAATGCTGTTCCAGCTCGCCGAAGTGTCCAGCTTGCGTCTCCTTCTCGTACAGTCCACCCCGCCTTCTTCCGCAACCTTCCATGTTGATGAAGCCCCTAAGGCATGACCCCCTGCCTCCACCGCTCGACCATATCCATATGCCCCTGCGCACCGCCCATCTGCACGCCGGCGCCATATCCCTGTTGCAGCGGCAGAGAGTTCAAGCCGACACCAGCAGGCACGCCGTTGCCATACACGCCGAGATTGGGCGTCGACCCGCCAAACGCGCCCTGCCCGAGACCTGCGCCAAGGAACGAGCCGTTCCCGAGTAGCGTGCTAGCCCTCTGCTGATACAGCTGCTGCTGCTGCTGCTGCGGATACGGGTTCACATTCCCACCTAGTAAGTTGCTGCCCCCGGCCCCGTCGTTAAACCGACCGCCCATGAAGCCGCCGGTGCGGGCACCGATGTTGGGCGCGGGCAAGCTGGTGGGCATCTGGGCGCGCAGCGCGGCCATCTTCAGCTCCGTTTCCCGGCGATGTCGCTCAGCCTCGGCCTCGCGGTGCATACGCGCGAGCTCGCGCGGATCGGTCGACGGGACGGCCGGGTGGCCGGCGCCCGCGGGGGCGGCGGCGGCGGGGTGTGCGCCGAGCACGTCGGCGAGGGCCATGGGTCCCGAGCGGGGGCCAGCAGCCACAGAGAGACGGGTGTTGGCGTTTAGACTGGGGTTCGGGTTCAGACCGAGCGGTGTAGCGGCCCGCGTGAGCCTGCTGAAGGCCATCTCGCGCTCGCGTGCCTCGCGCTCGCGCTGTAGTCTGCGCCGCCGCTGGCCAAGCGTTTCTTCCTCCTCCGGCACAGCCACGTCGGCTGAAGCGGGGTTGCTCTCCTTGCCGGCCGCCAGCCCGGCCGAGGTGCTGCGATTGTGCGAGGCGGTGTTGCCTTTGCTCTTGGCCTCATCCTCGTCCGGTTTGAACTGGCTGAGGAGTTCGGACGAGAAGGCGCCGCTGACGGGGCGAGGGCGCGGGAGCGGGTTCTCGGCCGCAAGGCGGGCCTTGCGCGCGGCGAGCGTTTCGCCTTCGATTTCGGGCTCGATTTGCTCCGCGCTCGGGTTGTCGCCGGCCGAGGACCCGGGCCGGGAGCCCAGCATGGACCCCGCGCGGGAACCGCCACCGGGCTGGAGAGGCAACGTGAGGCGGGATTGCGACCGTAGACCCGTTCCTCCAGGGCCGCCGCCAGGCATGTGACTCGCGCGTTTGTGCAGGGCACTGAGCGACATTGGCACCTGCGCCGGCACCTTGCCCTGCAGCCTATCGCGGCGGCGGCTCAGCGGCTCGTTCTCCTCCATCTCGCGGCGCTCCAGGAGACCGAGAGGCCGGTGCACTTCGCTCATGAACGCACTGATGTCCATAGTGGACCGGTTCCCCTCGCCGGCTGCTTTCGCGGCGAAGAGCATGCCGAGTGGCACGTCCTCGTCATCATCGCTGTCCTGCCGCGCCACCGCAGAGGGATCTTCCCACGCCAGCGTAACCCGCTTGCCGTGTCTCGCCTTGCGCTCGACCTCGGCGACCGCGTCGAGTTCGAGCAGCGTGCTGCGCATGCCGTCAGGGTGCGTGTGCTGGAGCACGCGCGTGCGCATCTTGTCGTGCTGCTTGCGCAGCTGGAGCTCGGCGAGCAGCGTCGTTGGCGGGCCCTGGTACACCAGCTCTTCCTCCTCGCTCTCTTCTTCCGTTTCCTCGTCTGCATCAGGTGCCAGCTGGTTTGGAGAGAGGCTCCCGCGGGACCCGGCATCGCCCTTCACACCAGTGCGTGAATTCTCAGCCTCATCGTCGTCGCCTTCGGAATCATCAGCTCCGCGTTTTGGACCGAAGAGCGAGAAGCGACTGGCCCGTTTCTTCTCAGCGTCAGGATCGAGGAGGTTGGCGCTAGAGTTCCTCTTGACGAGCGTCTTCCGCTTCGGCTTGTCTTCGGCGCTCGGGTCAAGCAAATTGCCGCTCGAGTTCCTCTTAACGAGCGTCTTGCGCTTGTTCGCCTTGTCTTCTGACGCGATGGCAGGTGCAGTCGTGCTCTTCTTCACCTTCCTCTTCTTCTCCGGGCCGTAGACCTCGGCGCCCAGCTTGCCCGCAAACACGTGATCGGTAAAGGCGCTCACGGGCGCCACGGTGGAGGCATCAAGGAGGCTATCCAGCGTGTCCATAGCAGAACCGTCCTTCACGGTGATGCTGGGCACTTCAGAAGGCAGGTCGAAGAAAACACTGGCCCGCAGCTGTGGCGGCAGGCCGTCAACGCGTATCGGACGTGACTTGCGGTTCTCGGCCTCAGCCGGATGCTGGGACGGCTGCATTCCGCCTTTCTGCTCTGGAGGCGGCTGGGGAACGTGGATAGTGGCCTCGGAAGCGTGCCTGGCATGTGAAGGCTCTTTCGGTGTCTCGCCACCCATTCCAGACCGCAGCGACGAGGGGTTCGAAACATTCTGGCCGCCGAGGTACTCGGCCATGAAGGGCCCACCGTCATGGCTCGTACGCAAACCTTCCACTGGGTTGGGCAGCCAAGAGCGAGACTCGCGGGGTGGCCTTGGCACTGTGCTGACGACCTGGGAGCGGCGCAAGTTCGGGGCAGGAGCCTTGGGCTTCTTGGACAACTTCGGCGGTAGGTTCAGCATCGCGGGCACGGGAGCTGGGTAATAGTGCATTTGCTGTCCCGAGACTGGGTCGAAATAAGACGTGGGCCGTGGAGCTGGCGCGGCCTGGTGCCGTGGCGGCGCCCGAGGATCAAGGTCAGGATCTGGGCGAGGCGCAAAGCTGTCCGCCTCTGGATCGCAATGCACGCCATCGAAATCACCAAAGGCAGCCCGGGCCTGTTCGAGCGTTGTGCCGGACCCAGATGTTGTCGGCCTGTCGTCATCGGTCCGGCGTGCTTCAAACTGCTGGTATTGGTCCGGCTGGTGAAGCTGCAGCCGCGGGGGCTGTTCGTCGTGCACCCCATGGCCCTGCGCAGGCAGCAACGCATCAACTTCATGGGCAAATTCGGCCTCAATGAACTGGTGGGCGCTAGCTCGGATGTTCTCATCATCTTCTGGGCTGTCTCCAGCCGCCGCAGCACGGTCGGCTTCATCGAGAACCTCTTGGGTGAGCGCGGTGGGATGCTCAAGCTCGGCAATCTGTGCAAGCGACAGCTTGCTGGCCACGCTCCTAGTGGATGCCTTTCCTGGGCCGTGCCGCGGGAGGAATCGGAATTCCTGTGTGTGTTCGCCTTCTCCCGCGGATCCAGCGGGATCGGCGGGCTCTGGAATGTGCAACGGCATGCCAATGGAGCTCGCCTTGCTCCCGGACCGGAGCCGGCCCGAGGCAGCAGACAGGGAGTGGTGGGGGTTCATAACATAACCTCCTGGCGAGTAACCGCCGGACCGCGCCGCGTTGTTGGTGCCCAGAATGGAGTTCTGCCTGCTGCCGACCGAAAGCTGAGGCTGGCCGTATATCGAGCCGGTGTCCGAAGCCGACGCTGCCCTCGCACGGGCACGCAGGATCGACGAGCGCCGGCTTTCGCTGCGCTTGAGTTCGTTGTGCTCTTCGCGGATGGCCTCCTCGATACTACTCGTCATGGACAGCCGTTCGGCGGTCGCCTCAAGGGCGGCAATGTTGCCGAGAAACCCTCCCGCTTGCGACAGCTTGTCCGGGTCGGGCGCCGGGTGACTGAGCGACAGACTTGCCGTCGACGAAGTGTGGACAGTGGGCGGTCGGGACGGATGAGAGACGGCACGGCTCCGGCTTTCCGGCTGGCTTGTAGAGGGCGTCGGTCGGATCAATGGGGCATCGGCGACGACGGTAGGTGGAGGGCCATCGAGAGAGGATGGCGCAGACGATGGCAGCCCGGAAGCATCGTGTGCATTTGGGGGAAGCAGAACCGCAGCTGACGGACCAGGGTTCAGCGTTGCACCGGCAGTCTGCGGCGCAGCGTTGCCCTCGTCGGCCCCTGCAACGGGTGTCTTCGGGCCTGCAGTGCCAAGACCAGCGTCGGCTGTCGGCTGCTGCGAGTCGGGCACGGGCGCACGCGCGGCCGGGGATGGCGACGGCGAGCGTGAGAAGGACGGGGAAGGCGAAAGCGTTGAGGGCGGCGACGCGAGGCCCGCCGGGCGCTGCCCCTGGCTTTTGGACCGGAGGAGCTCGTATCCAAGATTGGCGTTTCTCGTCGCTGCGTGCAACGCCTCAAACGATTCCACCATGGCGCTGACGATTGTGGCGCCGCCACGGCCCGCCGCCGATGCAGTTGGGGCCGTGCTGTTGCTGCTGCTGCGACAGAGACTTCCGTCCCGTCGCAGCTGCTCCAGACTCTTCGCCTTGGTCAACAACGTCTCCTTCTCGGGCACGGCAGGCGACCTTGTCCCCGGGCGATCCGCGCCGGCGTTAGCGGGGTCCGACGGAAAGAAATCGTTCGCATCCATCGACAGCGGGGTGAATGTCTGCTCGGCCAGGCTCACGAATGGAACCGGCGAGGTGGAGGACGCAGGCGAGACCATGGTGGGCGTTGTGGTCTCCGACTTGGGCGACAGTGACGGCGCCGAGTTTGGGGGGAGAAGCAGCGCGGCCTCAGCGTGGGAAGCGCCGTCGTCGGTCACGTCGCCGGCGGTGTCTTTGTCTCTCACCGCCATGGGGGTGGATACGGCGTGCGGGAGCGAGCCAGCGAGGAACGGTTAGTTGGCGGCATGGACAGACAGATGCTCTCGCCGAACGCAACACTGCCAACCTCGAAGACCCGCCGCCGATCGGCTGCGTGTTCTTGCGAATGTGGAGAACGTTATCGACGGGCGCAAATCAGGCCTTGGCCGGCACTGGCCTCAGCTGGCGGTGCCGATAACGTTGGCGATAAGCACTGAATCGTCAAGCGCGGGTCTGCCGATTCCAAGAGATCGATGCCGATGCTCAAGAACGAGAAACGTCGGGCCCGAAAAAAAAGCCAACGAGACCGGAAAACAGGATAAAGATTGCAGGACCCCCTGTCGGACGCAGGTCTCGAATCTGTACGGAATACTGCATATGGGAAGAGCAAAACCGGCTCCACCCGCTGGAGCCCGGAATTGGCCCCGTCGGAAGAGCGCCGTCCCTGCTCCTTGGCTCTTCATCTCAACTTTGGCAGCGGCACCACCCCGGCTCGCAAACGGGTGGCAGGGTGGGCCTCTTGCTGCGACCCAACGGTTTCCTCCCCTGGACGCAGGAAGTTGACGCTCCAATCGAGTCCCAGCTCCCAACACACGACACCACCTCAACTTCCCGGCAGTTCAGCAGGCTGGCGCCTGAGCGTCTGTGACACTCCATCCTTTCCACATCGACGGGATACAGTGTAGTTACGAGGACGGCCGCCGCACTAGACACTCGAACTTGTACTTCGCTGTGGCGTTCCCAGCTCAATTTTTGGAGTTCCTTTGCGGATCAGCTGCCCAGGGACGTCCCTGCCCTCTGTTCCTGACAGATGCGATCCGGCGCAGCGACTTCGAACCGAACTAAAGACATGCCTTGGATTTCAACGAATATGCATGCGGGACCACTGACAGGACCTTGGTTTGGCGACCACTCGGGCGATGCCGCACACCGCAGCCGGTGGGTCTTGCGTTTTTGCTGTGAGCGGCTCACGGAGCTTTTTACCGTGCTGCCTCTTCGAGCCTGGTTTTTCGCCATGACCGCATTGTCCTTGTGTAGCAGAGCCATCCGGAACCACGAGCGGCACCATCGTCAAGACCGTTCATACACAGTGATCTCCTGGTAACCGGGCATTTCAGTTGAAGATCTGTGCAAGCGCTTGCAGACGTCAGCATGAACCAATCCCTGCCAGCCACGCGTCGCGGGCCATCCGGATGCTACACTGCTCTCGTCCGTACAGGTATGTCCCGATGTACTCCGCACACTACACGATGCATGTGTACCCTCCTTGTGTTAATGGCCTTCTTAATAGTGTATGTCCGCTTGTAGCCCTCTGCTCCCTCCCCTCTGCTCGAGTCAGCGCTCGGTTCCAGAGACGCATTACCCTCCACCGCGAACCAGGAGCAAAATGGGCCCTTGATAAAGTCTACCTCCCCCATGCAACCGTTGCAGCGTCGAGGTGCATCATCAGCGCCAACAATTACGTACAGTAGTGTATAAGTCCCCAGTGGCCAGCCAAGGACCGGTCCGGACCTAGATTCCTCCACAGGTTTGACTTAGACACGGTTGGATATCAACCTTGCCCGGCAAGGTTCCAGAAACTTCCCTTGATGATGCCTGAGCGCGTTAGTATAACTCAATTTTTTTTTTTCTTATTACTTCTGGATACGATGTACCTCCTACCCAGGAAATTTACCCCGTATTCTCCTCAAACGTCCCTTTACTCCTCAGCATCAACCGTGCTCTGGTTGACCGCGAGCCGAGAAGACCAAGAAACCCAAACACAGCACCGACGGCCAAGCGCTCTACACGCCCGGCACACGACATCCGGGCACCGCTACCCTCCTCGAAGAGCTAGATCACCGTGAACTCCAGACTCCGGATCAAGTCATCGCTAGTCTCTAAATGGCCTACCGGAGACAGCATCATCGTCGCCCGAGGCTGGTTGCATGAACTCCCCGCCCCCTACCAGCTAGGCATTGGCGACAATGGCAAGCCGTGGCATTCATTGGCGCGAGTGCAGCTCACTGAGCGGAATGTGCCGCCGTTTCTACATTGATCCTCGCCGACTGGATTTTGGATTCGAATACTGTACACCCCATTACAACTAAATGCCGTCTTGTCCTATGCGAACATCTTGGATGCTTGCACAAACTGTGGACTGCAGCTTGTACTTGAACCGAGAGTTGGTGGAGCATGGTTTGTGAGACGCCGTGAGATCACTGTGCCACCCATGCTGATCAAGCCGGAGAAGAAAGATTTCACAACAGACGCAAGGTCCAAGGGAAACTGGGCAACTCGGTGAAACTGGTGTTCGTAACTAACCGTGGCTGTGGTCGGTGGAAGAAGATGGTCTGGGTCGTGTCGGTGGGTGGCCGACTGGAAGATCAAATGCTGGACCAGTCGTCCCATCTCATTCAAGGGCTTTGTGAGAGGGATGGCTCGGGTGAGGGATGCCACAAAACAATAACCCGTTCAAATTAAAGGTCTTTCCTTGGTTGCGTTGCACGGCTGGCTCAAAGAGCAGACACTTTGGTCCAGCACCTGGCATTTCTGATACGCACGGTGAAAAGATGGGGACTACCTAGGTGAGAAACCATAATTACCTAGGTACTGGAACTGGTTGGGCTCGTTGGCGGGGCCAGAGATTAATGTTGATTGCACTCGTCAGCCTAAAGATTGCCCAGGGTTACCTATCTTCCAACACTCGATACGCTTCCCTCTCGCAGTCGAGAGGAGATGTTGAATTTCATCGCCAGCGCCATCAGGCGATTGGCTGACTGGCGCAGAAAGCAATGCATGACACACAGCTGACGCAATCGTATTCCCACAAAGCCAGTGCAACGTCGGACCGGCAAATGCAGGTACCCGGCGGGTCACGCTCTCGTCCGAAGGCACATCTTCATCTGCAACAAAGCACCTGCTGTAATCCGTACGGCCCAACACTACCTTTGCGCGCCAAATAAAGGGCCTGGGTCTGTGGCCAGGAGGCGCGGTAGTGGAAGACGGAAAGAGAGCATGACTAGGTACTCTTGAGGGTGGGCGGTGGCTGTTGAAGATGGGTTGACCGAAGCGGAATGGGGTTTTGCCGCAAAGGTGACACTGCTAGTTAGGTAGGTATTTACCAGGCGACAATAGCACGCCTTACATTGGAACGGCTTTGTCGTGGAAGTTTCAGCCTGCCTTGATGCGCACGGCTGGACCCGAGCTGGCCTTGAACACTGGTGTCCCGCAAGGGACCTACCATAACAAATATAAGACCGAAAGTTACTCAGAACTCCGCAAGGCCATAATCACCATCGTCAACTGCTTTGTAACTTCGTCGACACCCATAGTGCAACCACTCTTTATATTCCGGATATTTTACAGACCCAGACATGTACGGCCATAGGTGGTAGAGAACTCGGGATCCCGTCCGCTCTCCCCTAGATAAGCTACCAACCGCCGGATTAGTAGTTGGGTCGGTGACGACCAGCGAATCCCCGGTGCTGTACGTTTTGCTTCGCTTTGTTTTGCGTCGCTTCTTGTCCCTTGTCCACGACAGCTTGTTCTCAAGTCAGTGGAAACCAACTTGGGGAAAAGAGAACACAAGAGAGAAGAGAAAGGAAAGAAAGAGAAAACAACCTTGGAGGGAAGGCGCCCTCATCGTCCGGGGGAGCTGCGGCTAGGTCGTTGCAGCAGAGAAGGTACTTAGTCCTGGATATCCGAGGCTAACGAACATTGACCAAGCCTTGTCCCTATGTACAAGTCGACGCAATCAAGCCGCTCGGTCTCCCAAGGGGGATGCCTCCTGAAGAACCGGCGGTTCATATCATCGACAGGCGCGCCAGACCGAAGGAGGGCATAAGCCAATTCGACTCGGTAGAAGTCGCGATGGAAGCGAAAGTGCTCGGTGGGCGAGAGTGGCCCTGTACATTCGTAGAGATAGCTCCGCCTCTTGGTAAGATGGGCTTCACAGGCTGCAAAGTCTGCCGCCATAACGTCGATTGCGCTATAGGTATGATTTATCTGTCCAAGGCCAGCTGCCGGATGCCTGACACAGGCATCGTGGCAAGCTGTTCGCGAACCGAGCTGGTTAAGCAAGGCGACGGCCGAGGCTTCGGCAAGGGGACGGGGTAGATGCGATGCCTCTCTCAGGGCGACGGTGTTTGGAAGGAGGGCAGACGTGATCTGGGGGTTATTTAGAGAGGCATCGCATCTACCCTGTGCCCTTGCCGAGGACTCGATTGATGCATCGACACCTTTGTTTTCCTTGGAGGACACGGAAATTTGACACAGGCCAGGAGGTGAGCGAAACCAGCGATGGCCGAGTTTTCCTGTGATCATCCAAAAGAGATTCCTTGTCACCTGGAGTTGGCTGCTAAGAATTCCTAATTTAGATGAGCGGACTGGCAGCCTAGGGGGTTATTCTCATGTTTCAAGTCCAAAACTACCTGGTAACTTAGGTCCTGTGTAGATGCGCAGCTCGCCCTCCCGCCTGTACAACACATCCGGAGCTTGGAGGGTTTGGATGGCGCAGCGATCCAATGGGCAAGGGCAAACAAAAGCCGGGGCTGGCGGTCTGTACCTATATACAGCTAGTGCCCGGCTTGGGGACCTGTCGAGGGCGCAGAGAGGTTGACACCCTGCTCGGGCACTTCCAACTTGGCTTGACTAGACCATGGTCGGGCGATTCCTGCCCTTGCACGGATCGTCAGTGAGAGGTAACTCTGGATTAGCGTAGCTCACGGACATCAGCCGCCAAAGAACGGAGACTCTTGGGCATTCTAATCCGTGAACAGTGATTTTCCCCCTGAGTCACTGCTTGATCCTCCCCCGCAAACCCCCTGGAAGGGACAAATCTGGGGTAAATTGGACGGAAACTATCCATGTTTTGTTGGGTGGTTGGGGGGTGCATGGACAGCAGCACTGAAGGTGCAATACCAGCCCGCATTGATTGAGTTCGCAGAGTTCCGCGGACGCATGTCCTCTCCGCAATGCAGCAGGTGTTCAGATGACCAGTTTCCGTGTTTGGTGCAGGTGAAGAAGCAGAGTTGCAGGTGATTGCGCGGAGTGTTTCATCCAATTAAGTTCCCTGGACAGCAGTGCATGGGCAGTGTATCACAGTAGTTAATGGGCCTGCCTGCCTCGAAGACGACTGGGACCATTGCCGGCGGCAAAGTGTATGTACACGATGGCTGGAAAAGGCGGTCAGCGGAGAGGGCCGACGGCTGGCTGGCCATTGGGAATTGGCGACAAAATAATTGGTGCATTCCTTTGGCACGGCCGGGCCCGCTTCAATGAGCAAGTCGGAGGGAGCAATCCAGCCACAGGGCATCACAAGAGGATGTTGTGCTGCGCGTGGCTTCCCGATCACACGGCGGGGGCAAACAAGCATTGCGCTAAAGCAATGCGGCGAGAGCGCTCTCACTTTCCGTCCGTCATGCTGCCTCTGCCTCGTGGTCTGCAGCTCGGCCCGCCCAAAGCTCGGGAATCAATCAACGGTGACAAAGCCAGGGGATGATACCTTACATAGGTATGCTGCTTACAGATACTTCGCTAGCTGGCCTCGAGCTTTGCTGTCAATGCCGCTCCGCAAATCCCCTACTCCGGAACTGTTGTGCAGGACTGTATAATGTACCACAGTAGTGTACACGTGTAGGTTGTTCTCTGCAGTGTACCATCGGGTTACATCAAGGTTCAAGGTGGGTAGCAGTGAGCACGGCGTGTGGGGTAGGATCCCGTTATCAGTCCTGGGCCCGCCGCGCGGGTTGGAGTGCGGCGACACTTGTCACCCAACCATCGGGAAGCGAGTGGCGTGTGGGTGCCAGTACAGGGGCTCCCGAGAACAGCTGATTAGTGTAGTGTCCGCCTGTGGTGGGAAGAACGACTGTGAGATGCCTACCAACCGATTTGCCCATGGACAGAACTCTTGTCTCGTTCTTCGGAGCTGAACTTGCACTCGGTGAGTGGGGACGGCGAGGTGAAACACCCGATGTCTGTTGTGACTCCCGAACGGCATTCACGTTAACATCGGGCAGCGAATGGCAAGGGGCAGAGCCGTCTTTTGGGTCGCGGAAGGCAAACTTGTCGCCATAGCAACTAGTGTATTGTGGTTTACTCCGTGTACATTAGCTCTTCTTGCAGAGGTCGAGGTTGGGCTTCGACGCCGACAACGCTGCGGATCACCGTACAGTGGAGGGCAGAAGCCACTTCAGTTCTCTCAGGAATCGGATACTGCGTCGGGTGTCAAGCTGGAGGTGCAGCGCGGATGATATTTGGAAGCTGACTGGGACGCCCAGTGATTGCGGACCCACTCGGATCCAGGACCCGGGCTGGGGCTTCAGATTGCTTGTTCGGGATTCATAAGGAACACGAGGCGGTCTCGCATTGCTGAGCAGAGTCACTTGATCGGAAAAAATGCCTTGACTCGGCTGACCCAGCAATGGTGGCCTGCTAGTGCTCTGGGAATATGCCCGGCTCTGTTCGTTTTGGGAAGAGCGACGGGTCTGGATCAGTCAAAGAAACGGAGTCCTTGTCGAATATTTCCAGCAGCGCGGAGAACTTCGTACTTCTCGTACTCTTCAGAGTGTTGTACTGGTTTATCAGAAGCCTGCATACCTACCTAAGGTAGGAAGGTAAGCTTCCGACCAAGCATCGACTTGCAAGTGATGGATCTGTGCAACGCCTTGCGTCCGGAATACCTTCGCTACACAGTACGATGATGTCAGCAGAACCCTGGCCGTTTGTCATTGCCCTGGCTTGAGGTGACCGCCACGAAGCCACGAAGATCCGAGGGGTAGACAGTCCGTGTGGGCAATCGCATGCACGGTGGACTCACGCCCTGTGCCTGCCCTTTGTGCTTCAGAAATCAAGGCAGCGACTGAAGGGCAAGTTAAACGGGCAACATAACTGGGGGGAAAGCACATCTCTGGTTGTGCCCAGGTTGCTGGACATTGGCAAATCAGGTACCCACCCAAGTTTGCACTGCTTTGTCTGCTCTCGCCTTGCTGAACACAAGGTGAGGCGTGTGGGTCACATGGCAGTCGGAAACCGTCTCAGCCAACGCCAACCCACACGGTGCAGCTACACGTGCCAGGTACACTATGCTCGAATGACCCCACCAGCCATCCCACTGGGCCAAGGGGATCGCAGCGGTCAAGCCCTGGGGTTGTTGGTACCCGCCGCAGCACTTGTGACTGATCCCTCTACCCCCCAACTCTGAGGTTCCTGACAAATTCGGTGAAGATACAAACCACTTTTCTCGCGGGGGCAACAGACGGACACACCTTCCATTGCCTTCTCCACCCCTTAGCATTCTAAACGGAAGACGAGCCGCGAGGAAGTTCCGCGATCTGCAGCAGCAGAGACGCGAGTCGACCGAAAACAGCCCGACGGCAACAACCTGGAACTCCGGCAATTCCTCCACCTCGGACTGTCGCCAGTGACCAACCGGTCAACTGAATACGGTGTGAAACGGAATGAAGGAACCTCAAGTCACGACGAACCGAACCGCAATGGCAAATACAAAGGAGCGACCGCGGGCCCGGTTTGCTCCTATACCCATCGAGACCACTTTCGAGCGATACCGCAAGACCGTCCCAGCAGGCGAGCTGACACCGAGCCCCTCGCCGCGCTCACCGTCCCCGCCGCCGCCGCGAGAGAAGCGCCGATTCGCTCCCCAGCTGGTCGAGTCCTCGGTGCGCCGGTCCCGGCGAGCCGGAGACGAGGGCCCCGCCACGAAGCCCACCGACAAGACCGACATCACCCCTTACACGAACCACATCTATGCGCCGAGAGCGCGGAAGCGGTTTGGCCATGGCGAGGGACTGTCGTCGCAAAAAGGGCATGGCCGGCGGGAGTCGTGCGACGACGAGATCGCCGGCGGCGTCTTCGACCTGGTGGCGCGCGATGCACATAGCAAGCTCCAGGAGCTGGCCATGAGCGCCTTCCCCAACAGCGGCCAGAGGACCGGCGGCGCTGAGCACTTCTATGTGCGCGAGGGATCCGACGACGACGACCGGCCCCGAGGGAGGCCGCTGACAAGAGGACCGTGGATGCCCCTGCCCTCGCGCCGGAACTCGTCCGAGGAGGACATCAGCTGGGCCTTCAAAGAGATGCAGGAACATGCCCGGAGGATCAGCAGGGCGAGGTCCAAGGACCGCATCGACACGCTGGAGCTCGACCGCATGAGCATTGACAGCCCACCGAGCGACGCCATGGGTCTGACCAGAACCCAGAGAACCTCGATCGCGAGCTCCCCGCTGTGGACATCCCGGCCGTCTTCCGACTCGCTGGGCCCGATCGGCGAGGGCCACATGCCCCTCCTCCGCGCCGAATCGCCGCTGCCCGCCATTGGGGAGTCGACCATGCCGTATATCCCTCCCGAGTCCCCACCGCGCCGCCCTATCGGGGAGAGTCACATGCCCTACATCCCCTCCGCCCCGACCGGCAGGGCCGGCGACATGCCGTATGCGCCGGCCTCGCAGTTCCTGCCGGGTCGCCCGCCGGCCTCGCAGATCCCGCCGGAAACAGGCTTCCGGCAGCCCGCCCCCTTCATTTCCTACGGCCAAGAGCGCGACTTGTCCCTGGAGCGGGCGCGCCAGCAGCATCGCCTCCGCCTCAAGTCCTCCTCCCCGCCCTTGCTTGGCCAGGACCTCGTCTTCCGGCTCTGCCCTTCGCCGAAGCAGACCAAGCTGGAACCCGACCACCTCTGGAACATGGCCACGGGCACGACGGTGGAGGACCACAACCGCGATCCGACCGAGCAGCACGGCCTCTGGCGCGGCTACTGCTACACCGCCGACCACTCCGAGAAAATAGCCCCCGCCGAGCGCCCGGCTATGATCTCCACCCCGCTGGCGCCGCCCAGCCCGCCCCAGGACGACCCATTCGCCCGCGAATTCGCCGGCGCCGCGACCTCCCTCCCCATTGCCTTCAGCGAGGAGCCCAGCCCGATGGACGACAGCAGCGGCACCACACCCGCCACCGCCGCCCGCGGCGGGACCCACTCCGTACCCGGACCCGGCGGACCCGGCGGCGGCGGCGGTATCGTGCCGGAGCACCGCACCAAGAACAATGAGCCCAAGGGCCTGCACATGCTGCAGAACATGGCGCACCTGGACGAGAAGCTGCGGCGCGAGAAAGCCGCGGCCGACCTCGAGGAACAGATCGCGGCCGAGTTCGACGACCACTTCGTCACGCAGGTGTTCAACTACCTCTCGCTCGGCTACCCGGCCACGGCGCGGCAGTACGACGAGGAGCTGAGCAAGATCAGCCGCATCGGCATCGAGGAGCTGGAGCGCGACGACGAGGCCATCATGCAGGGGCTGTGGGGGGGAGGAGGCGACTCCGACGAGGAGGAGGAGGAGGAGGACGGGGTGGAAGACGGGATGGATGGGAGGGATGGAATCGACGGGGAGGGGGATGGCGGAGGAGAACGAAACAAGAAGAAGAAGACGAAAAAGAAGAGGGTCAAGGCCACGGGGCATATCATGCTCGACGGTGAGGCCAAGGACGGAGTCAAAGAGGAGGACCGCTGCCAGCGCTGGAAGGCGCTCAAGCTGTACATCTACGAGTGGGCCCGCCAGCATCCGGATCTGAGCACCATCAGCCCGCTCGCGTGGGGCGTGCGGGAGCGCAGGGGCAGCTGGGGTGTGTGAACACACCCTTCCTTGCCTGTTGGCTTTTCTTTTTCTTTCCATTTTTTCTTGATAGGAGCCAAGTGGGCGTTGGGCTGTCTTGCGACGACGACTGGAGGTTTCGCTGCTGCGTCGCTTAGCTCTGGTCTCGGGATTTTGCGGGTCGACTGTTTTGGTCTTTGGCGCTACCCCGTTTCCTTTCTTTTTATTTTCATTTTTGATCTCTTTTTCGGCCTGTCCGGGCTCACCCGGCTATTATGGGAGCGTTGGAGCTGGCGCCTGCCTTGCCTTTTCATTTCTTACTTTTCACCCTGTTTCCCCCCCTCCCTCTTCGAAGCATACTCGGCGGGGCATGCATGGGCATTCCTGGACGATGTGACGACTTTTATTTCCTTTCACTCACCTGCAGACTCTCCTTGATGCTGGGATCCCAGCACGCTTGCCTTACCTTCTTTACCTGCTCGGGGCGGCGGGGAAAGTGAAGCGTAGAGAGTAATGGGGTTGCTAGAGAAGACGGGGGGTAGAAGGATCTCGCTTCTCGATGGAAGCGTGGCTGGCAGTGCTTCAGGGAGTTTAGAGAGGATCGGTGCGGCAGTGGGCTTTATTCGGGCCAGACGCTAGACTATTTTGCTTCTTCGGGGTACATGTTCTACTAGGAGCGAGCATCAGAGAGAGAGCAGAGAGAGGAGCCATCATCCCACTTTGCGGCCTTTGACAGGCTGGGCATCTTCCATACCTGGCGGGGGGACCGGTGGAGAGGACTAAGGGCGGAGTCGTTATGGTAGACTTATTTATTGTGTCTGTGCTCAACAGGGGCAACTACGGCAAATGGAATCATCTTCTTGCGCAATGATGCTTGAGAATGTCGGGGATGCTGAAATACTGCTATGGAAGGATCCAAGGGTTGGATGCCGGTCGAGCCTCGGCTAGTTGGCGCCCAACACCAAGGGGCTGCACAACAAAGGAGAAACCACTGCTGGGTGGGTAACCGTGCAAGAGCTGCCACTCTCTATTCTCACTCCCAGACCGCGGCTCAAAACTTGTCGGTTTCGCCACTACCGGGTACCTCACTCCAGCCCTGTGGTTGACGTCGATGGTGGTGGGAAGAGGGACGAGAAGGGACGATCACTCGTCAACACCGTATCGCCTGCACTGTGTTGTGGGTCACCCCGACGTTATCGCTCATTCAGGTCAACGAGCGTTATCAGCGCCCGACTTGGCCTTGTGCAGCGATCTCCGATTGATTGAAAGCACGATGCATGCTGCTGCCTGCGCCGTGTCTCAATCCTTCGTGAGCCTCCCCCATGGAGACGTCTCCCCTCACCCACCAGCCTCGGCCGGAGGTGTTTCAGCCCAAGATCGTCCGCCTGTACGAAGCGCTCTTTAAGGTCTGACTGTCCCTTTGCTCTTCTCGTTACTCGGTCCTTGGCCCGGGGTCAGCTTGCGCCGAGCTGCATGGCCATGCCGCTTGCTGGTTGCTGTGACGGAAACGCTGACATGTCGGACTCTCTTCCGGACAGGTTCGTGTGTCTCTACCTTCATTTCCCCCCCGAAGCCCCATGCACGGGCAACCGGAGCGAGCTCGACCCGGCCGGACGAAACGCTAATTCGTGCCCCGCGGAGGACAGGACGACTCAGACGAGGCAGAGAAGTCGGAGGGCTTCTGGAAGGAGTTCTTCCTCCTGCGGCCCGACCGGCCATCGCTGCGGCAATTACTCGACGACATAGGGCCCAATGACCTGCTCCAGCTTCAACACCAGACGAGGCAGCTGTTCGCGCGGACGGTGGCGACTCTCAAGAATCCATATGGCGTCGCGGACCTCCATGCGCTGGATGTGAGCATACCACGACGCACTACTCGATGTTGGGTGGCTCTACTGACTTGGTGCAATTGCAGACCCTAAGCACCTTCATGATTGCGGTGCTGGCCAAGAAGTACACGAATCCGAGTTCCGACGTCATCGAGCTCCTCGCCGGCCTCGACCATGTCGATACCGTCTTTACCGAATTCGTGGGCGCGCTCGAGTCACTCATCCGGAACGGGAGGAGTAGCGCACACGAATGTTGCCCGAACGGCGTGGGGCACGTCGGGCAGGAGGAGTCAAGACCGCGGAGCAGGGCGTCCTGCACGTACACGGCAGATCTGCAGCAGAGGGCGGTGGAAGTAGCACTGGCTCTGACGTCTGGGGCATATCAGACCAGTCTCCTGACCTACTTCATCCAGAGGGACTTGTTCCCCGCAATAATCAACGTCAGTGAGCCACGTTCGTCCGACAGAGTCGTGTGTGCTAGCCGCGCAGAGGGCTGACAGCTCGCAAATCGCAGTGCATCCAGTCCCAGATTTCGTCTACCGCGCCAGCGCCGCGGATAACATCACCCTTCGTGCTGCTCGGGCTCTTGGCGAATTACAACAAGTTCGAATTCCAAAACCCCTACCAGATGCGGCTGAATGACTTTGTTAATGAGCGGATCATCCGGGGCATCGTCAGGAGCGTTGGGCAAACATGCCAGAGGTTACGGGATCAGTTCATCGACGTGCAGGAAGATCTTCCCGAAGGGTGGACACTGTCGGGGGCACTGAGCAAGATCGGCCTGGGCGCCATTGCTCCCGGTGGCGCACCGTCCCCGAAACCGGCCTATGACGCCGAAACAGCAAAGAAGATGTTCGCCGCGCTGTAAGCAGGCTGCCCACTGCCCCCGGCTGCTGAACGGTTAACCGGCTGACGCTGCTCCGCAGTCCAGGACATGAGGCAGCAGTGCTCCTAGCCACCTACGATTTCACTCACGCAAATAAGCTCTTCAGCCTCGAGCTGGTCACATGGATGCCCGACAAGGGCGAAGAGCAACCCTTCGCCAGCTTCATCTCGCTCTCGTCGTACCTCCTGCAGCACGCGCACCTCTCGCAGCGCGCCACCCTCTACAGTCACCTCAACCTGATGGTGTTCCGGCTGCTGATCGAAGACCCGATCCTGTGCAAGCGCATCTGCAGCGAGGAGAGCAAGGTGGCGGTGAGGCTGTGCCGGCAGCGGGCGCCGCACCTGCCGCTCGTGCGGGGCGAGCGGGTGCTGGCGGCGGCGGTCATGGACGCGATGGTGGACGCGCTGACGCACAACCTGCGACGGCGGCTCGACGTCGGCCTGTACACGCTCTGCGTCGGCATCCTGCTGCGCGTCATCGGCTACCTGTCGCGCTCGCGCACCCGCCTGCCCTACCACTGGGCCGAGCTGTTCCGCGCGCTGCTCTCGCTCGTCCGCTTCCTCACCAGCTACGCGGCCGACCTGCGCGGCCTGCCGCACATCGACACCCTGCTGGACCACGTGGTCAACCTGGTCGCGCTGGGCC
Organism: Thermothielavioides terrestris NRRL 8126; assembly: GCF_000226115.1. NCBI lineage: Eukaryota > Fungi > Ascomycota > Sordariomycetes > Sordariales > Chaetomiaceae > Thermothielavioides > Thermothielavioides terrestris. The sequence continues at coordinate 3,550,961 of NC_016462.1, forward strand.
TGTCTGCCGGCGAGACGTTCCTGCCCACGCCGGCCGCCTACGACGACTTGTTCTACAAGGTCGTCGAGACGGGCGACGTGCTGGTCAAGTTCCGCGAGACGTACGGCCTGGCGGACCGGCCGAGCAACTCGATCGACACGCTCGTGAACGTGAGCATGCACTACAAGGAAATGCTTGCCGATCGGGGTGGTGGTGGTGGTGGTGGTGGTGGTGATGCGAAAGGCAGCGGGAATGGGAAGGCCGGGGCCGGTGGCGCGCGGAGGACGGGCTCGCAGCTGACGAGCCTGCAGGTGGCCGAGGTGATCAAGCAGGGCTACGAGACGCTCAGCATCCAGGCCAAGGAGGGGCTGGACAGCTGGGAGAAGTACCGCGAGGCGGACGAGAGGACGCTGTTGAAAAAGATGGCCCGGGCGGCCGTCGCGGATGTCAGGGCCATGGTGGCAGAATGATGGGGCAACGTTGGGCCCTGGCACGGTCAAGAGCTCAGCCGTTAGGCTGAGTGTTCACTTGGGCAGAGCGATTGCACGGTTCATGATCGTTGATACCAGTCTGCGCGGGCAGCAATTTGACGTGGAGTATTTTTAGGAATCCGTACATCCGCTGCGTTATCCCTAAATTCATTGTCGCTGCAGCGGCACCGAATCGACCCCTCGATGCCGGCCGTTGCTCTTGTTTGCTTCAGGGGTTCAAAATGGACATGGATTTGAGATCAGACGACAGCGCCGAGGAATTGCTCAGCTTTGCGGTGGGTCCCCTGCAGTTGGCCAGGGAGCCGATTCCTAATGCCGAGGCGCTGATTGGCCCGGCGGAAACCGGGGGAACCCGAGGCTTGGCATCATGTCATTCGACTTTCCGTCGTGCCCGCCTTTGAAATCAACTTGGCAGCTTCTGCCAAACAAGAACGGCCCCTGGGGATGACATTCCAACATTGAACAACACAACTCCTCCCGAACCAATTCTCGGAGGGTACTCAACAGCTTCGCACGATGAACTCGCCGAGCTTGCTGTCGCGGAGGTCTCTCTCCGCCTGCTTCGCGTGCCGCCGCAACCTGCTGCGCCAGCGCCAGTTCTCGGCCGCGCCCGCATCGCTCGTCGCCGCCTTTCACGCCTACACGCTCCCGACGCAGCCGCCGCCATCAGCGCGCAATGCGTCCGTGCCCGACACCTCCATCGCATACCCGGTGCCGTCGCCGAGTCTGCCGAGGATACACGAGACGAGGTCGCCCAGGCAGCCTGATGCGCCGGTAGACGCCCCCGCCACGCCCTCGCCCTCGTCCATCCCGGAGAAGGAAGCGCAGCAGTCGAAGCCCGACTTTGCCGCTGCTCCCACAGCTTCTTCCCAATCCCCCTCGCAAACCACTCAACCAATCCCGTCCCCGTCTGCGTCCACACCACCACCACAACAACAGCCAGCCCAACCCCGGGACGACGCACAGGCGGTCTCAGCAGCCGAAACCAAGCCCGCCGCGCGGGCGCGCCCCAAGCTGCGCGCGCGCAAGGCCGCCATGAAGCTGACGCCGGCGGCGGTCGAGCGGCTGCGGGCGCTGCTGGACCAGCCGGAGCCGAAGCTGATCCGGGTGGGCGTGCGCAACCGGGGCTGCTCGGGGCTGGCGTACAACCTCGAGTACGTCGACCGGCCGGGGGCGTTCGACGAGGCGGTCGAGCAGGACGGCGTGCGCGTGCTGATCGACAGCAAGGCGCTGTTCAGCATCATCGGCAGCGAGATGGACTGGGTCGAGGACAAGCTCAGCCAGCGGTTTGTCTTTCGGAACCCGAATATTAGTGAGTCGGCCTGCTGCCCTTCCTTTTTCCTTGGCTTGGTGGTTACGTGATGTGATGGCTGACTATGTGGGGGTTGCAGAGGAGCAGTGTGGGTGCGGCGAGTCGTTTCTGGTATGATGGGAATGGGATGGGGCTGTGGGGAGGTAGAGTGAGGGATTGATGCCGGCTGCCGGTGCTCGGCTTTGATGCAGCATACTGATATTGGGCTGCTTAACATGCAGGTGGCTGGTGGCAGGCGGCAAAGGATTGTTGAGGCGGCGGCGACAGACATTGATCTTGCTGTTGGGGCGCATCTCCATACACTAGACAGCGGGCGCTCGCTCGCATTGTTGCATCCATTCCGTATAGAACGGCACGCAGTGGGTAATCCATAAAAAATACCATATGATTGCCGGTTTTTTGTTCCTCCTGTTTGCTGTTGGTTCTCATGCTCCTCGAGCCAGGCTTTCCACGATCCCCGGTCGGGCCTGGCTCTGCCGCACCGAGCGCGCGGGACGGCACAGCGAGTTGCCAAGCTGCGGAAGTGGGGCCCCTTCCCGTCGCGTCTCCAACTGCCAGTCAATTAACGTTAACTCGCGTCTGCTTTCAGCGTGTCAATGCTTCACTCCCACTTTTGCCGTGGCCAGCCAGCATCATATTTCTTCCACCTCTTTCGACAGAACCCGGCGATTCTTCCCCCAAGCTGAGCCCTGAGATGGTAGTGTGCCCCATTTGCAACCGGGGCGTCAAGGCCTCCGAAATCAACGACCACATCGACTCGGGCTGCCAGGCCTTCCTCCTCGACGAGACCAAAGACCCGGCATCGTCCTCGCCGCCGAACGGCACGCACACCAACAACCCCCAGAGCCAGCCGCCAAGCTCGACCCAGAAAAAGCGCTCCGCATCGACCTTCTTCCAGACCCCGGCTGCGAAGCGACAAGCGCTGACGACCGCTTGGGCAACTACACCGTCACAGACCAACGGGAGCGGAGCGGTGAAAGCTGGAGTCAAGCGGACCTACGATGAGGGGCCAGGACATAACTCGTCCCCCGCCGGCGCGGAGGCGGGTGCGGGTGCGAACGCGGCGGCAGCCGACAACCAGGACGCACCGGCGGCGCCACCGGCAGAAGAACCGCGGCCGCGCGACGGCGGGAATGGATCATTAGAAGGGATGCCCCTGACAAAACGGTCCAAGAACGCGCGGACGGCTCCGCTCGCCGAGCGCATGCGGCCGGACACGCTCGACGACGTCTTTGGCCAGGACCTGGTCGGGCCGAACGGGGTGCTGCGCTCGCTGATCGAGTCGGACCGGCTGCCGAGCATGATCCTGTGGGGCGGGTCTGGCACTGGCAAGACGACCATCGCTCGGTGCATCGCGCGGCGCGTGGGCAGCCGCTTCATCGAGCTGAACGCAACCAGCACGGGGGTGGCCGAGTGCAAGAAGCTATTCGTCGAGGCGGCCAACGAGCTGGCGCTGACGGGGCGGAGGACCATCATCTTCTGCGACGAGATCCACCGGTTCAGCAAGGCGCAGCAGGACGTGTTCCTGAAGCCCGTTGAGGCCGGCACCATTACGCTTATCGGAGCCACGACGGAGAACCCGAGCTTCCGGGTCCAGGCGCCGCTGCTCAGCCGGTGCAGGACCTTTACCCTGCAACCTCTCACAGAACAAGACATCCAGCGCATCCTCGTGCGCGCCCTGCAACAAGAAACCGAAGCCGAAGGTGTTCCCGTCAGTCCGCTCATCGACCAGGAGCTCATCCAGTACCTCTCCGCCTTCGCCGACGGCGACGCCCGCACGGCCCTCAACCTCCTCGAGCTCGCCCTCTCGCTGACCAACCGCCCGCCGTCCTCCTCGCCCTCGGAGCCGCCGCTGACCAAAGAAGCCATCAAAGCGGCGCTCACGAAGACGCTCGTTTACGACCGGGCGGGCGACCAGCACTACGACACCATCTCGGCCTTCCACAAGTCGGTGCGCGGCTCCGACGCGGACGCAGCGCTTTACTACCTGGCACGCATGCTGCAGTCGGGCGAGGACCCGCTGTTCATCGCGCGGCGCATGGTGGTGATCGCGTCCGAGGACGTCGGGCTGGCCGACAGCTCGCTGCTGCCGCTCGCCACGGCCACCTACACGGCCACGCAGCAAATCGGCATGCCCGAGGCCCGCATCCCGCTCGCCCACTGCGCCGTCGCCCTGTGCCTGGCCCCCAAGAGCACGCGCGCCTACCGTGGCCTCAACAACGCCCTCGCTGCCCTGCAGGAGCCCGGCGTCGCCTCCCTGCCCGTCCCCGTCCACCTACGCAACGCCCCCACCCGCCTCATGCGCGACCTCGGCTACGGTAAGGAGTACAAGTACCCGCCCAACTACCTCAACGGGAGGGTCCGCCAGGATTACCTGCCGGAGCAGCTGCTCGGCCGCCGGTTTTTGGAGGACCGGGATCTGGGGCTGGAGATCGATCCGGACGTCGAGATGGCGGAGGCGGAGGCGGACGCTAAGTAAGGGGGTTGCCTAGCTGGTCGCTGTTGTTGGGTTATTGGCACAGTATACTGTCGGTTGGATACGTGGAGCCGGTCGGTAAAGTCCGGCAGAGCGTCTTGATTTGCGGCAGGCACATGGCTAGCCGCCTGGTATGTTGCCGGGATAGATGCCAGCCAGCGACAGCAGCACATCCACGCGATGGTCAGGCCGCACGAAGAGACATACGGGTACTATACATATGCTAGGGGGATTTACGGAAGATGCAGCCACGCAGACAGCGGCGTGGGCTGCAGACATCCGCTCTGCCCTTTCCAAGACCTTTATTTTGCAACCGGTCAACTGGAAACCGCCCTCGTCAAAATTTCCCCCTTCCCCCCCCTCTTCTCAAGTTCACTCCCCCCATCCCACCTATTCACCCCACGTAAACAAGGCGGCACCCGAACGGCAGCCATGGCCGGGTGGTCTTGCCGCGGCGAGGCGCAAGAGAGTTGGAGCGAGCGCTTAAGCGAGTCCAAAGGGCGGTGCAAGCAGACAGAGGTGGGCGGATGGGGCGGTACTGGAAGGTTGCTTGGGCAGCTTCGGCTTCGGCGTGGTTTTTGGCGCCGGTGTTTTCTTGTTGTCGTGGTCGGGAGTTGGTGGTGGTGATAGTTGTGGTGTTGGTGCATGACGTGTTCGTCGCTGGGCTTGCCCCCGTGTTGCTGCTCGATCACGGCGGAGACGCGGTCGGAGGGGAGCTGGGTGAGGTCGGGGAGCAGCTACTTGGCGGCATGGACGGCATCTATGATCTCGTAGAGCAGGACAGGCGCTTGGCTGCAGCCAGGTATTTGGTACCATTCCATTCACAACCGTATCTTCCTTAATTACCCTCCAACTAGCGTCCCGGTACTAGATAGTTAGCGAGAATGTGGCGAATCGCCCGCGAATACCCTACTTCTCCAAGGGACTCCCGAACATATCTGGCGAGTCTGAAGTTTGGCGAAGCCAAAAAGGGGCACAACAAATGCCCCAGCAATTGTCTTAGCGGGGGGTGCAGCTAACTGCTAGTATTGCTCGCTGAGGAAGATACTGGGGTGCAGGAGCGGTCATAACGGTTATACACACCAGCAAGCTGTACCTAACCCAACATCCTCCCTTTCGACGTTTCTAGCTTATGCGGTTTCCTTGGACACATTGACCTTGGATGTGTCTTTTAGGCGAGGATTCAGATAAGTTAGCAGATTTCATCTCGCGCTCAGTATCTCCAAGGAGGAGAGAAAACGAGGACGAACACTCACAGAAAGCAACGTGGTCTTTGATGTTTGCTGCCGCTTCTTTCGGCTCGGGATAATACCACGCCGCATTTGGCCGTTCCGTCCCTAGGCGTAGAACCGAGTTAGTCCGGCCTTGCTCTCTCAGTTTCCGTCCACAACAGCGCCTACCATTGACGTTGATGGTATAGTAACTCGCCACGCCCTTCCACCCGCACGTCGTCTTCAGATCCGTCTTATGCAGGTACTCCTGCTTGACCGATGCCGGGGGGAAGTAGATGTTCCCCTCCACTTCCTCCCACTCGGTCGCCTCCGCGATGACCGTTCCATCGACTTCGGCGATGGCCTTTCCTGACACCATTTTCAACAGCGGAAGAAGACCCTGTCCAGGGAGGTGAGCGTTGGGGGGTTGTGTGTCTGGGTATGAGGCAGCGCAAGCGAGATAATCACAGAGAGTACTCTGAAAACCGGATGGCAGCAAGAGGCGTAGATGTCTCCGTTTATAATTCTTGTCAGGAGCGGCCCGCCGTCAGTTACCGCATAGGAATTGCTGCGACCCGTTGATTTCAAATCGCATCAGTGGACCAAGGAATGGTGCGGGGTGCGGTTGACCGGATCATTGTTATCCGCTCGGTGCTGTGGACAGTGGCCCGCTTATTTGGAGTAAGCAAATGCCGTGTGACCCAGGGAATTCCTCTTGCAAGCCTCTCGCATTGCCAGTCCCAGTCGGACTCAGCCACCAAATAGGTAATCGTTCCTTGAATGCTCCAGACAGCATCGCCGACTTTACCGCAGTCACAGTGCTGAGTAATGCATTGTTACCGAGCAGCTTCGCCGGGCGACGCACGCCAATGGTATGGCTGGGTTGGACAACGCCCGAGTAATTGCGGAATACATTGAAGGGTTCGGGAGGTTCCTGCGGTAGGGTACATAGCCCTCGGGTACACAACATACGGCTGTCTGAACTGGCCAGGACTCTGGAGGTCTGGTTCAAGCGCCTCGAAGCGACTGTCGAGCTGAAGCCGCAAAGGAGAAACCTGAGGGGCTCAAGCTGGCTGCAAAGCGAATGCTCTCCTACGTTCGGGGCGATCGTGCAACGTGACAGGCGATTTCGAAGCGTAACATGTCTCTCCCGTTGGGTGAGCATCGTATACAGTGGAAGGAATCGCCGATACAAGGTTACAACCTGCGGAGCTGTGTTCAAACTTTTACCTACCTCACACTGGGCAGCAGCTCAAGTGTGGCGATTGGTGTTATAGCCAGAACGGAATACAGATCCTTGTTCTGTCACGTTGACATCACCATTCTAGGCTTTCGAGAAAGCGCATCGCAACTTGCTACATAAGATACTTCGACAGTGTAGGTGCCTCCGTCTACTGCCGAGATCGCCCCCTTGATGGCACTTCACCGCACCCGCACTTACACAGTCGAGTTCACATAAGACGATCTAGATTCCCCTCGCTCTAGCTTCCACCTAGCTGGCCTCTGAACACTGAACAACACGAACATCACGCAATGGTTAATCCCACAGGCACTGGCCCCCGGCTGTTCCGGGAGGCCCTGAAGCGGAGTGAGCATTGGATTTGATATTTCAATGATCATATCCACTAACTCGTCCAACAAAACGGAGCTCAACTAACAACGCACCCCAGAGATATGCCTGATCGGCCCGGGCGTTTTCGACGGCGTCTCGACCAAGATCGCGTCGGCGGTGGGCTTCGACTTCCTGTACCTAGCCGGCAGCGGCGCGACGGGGTCGGCGGTCGGCCAGTCGGACCTGAGAGTGATGACGGCAGAGGAGTTCGCCCAGCGGCCGAGATCGCGGCGCAGAACACACACCTGCCCGTCATCGCGGACGCCGACACGCGCTTCGGCGGCCCGCTCAACCTCCGCCGCGGCCATCTACCCCTGAACCGGCTTCATCCGGGCCACGCTGGCCTTGCGGAGGGCTCGGACCTCAAGTACTGCAAGGGCAACAAGATTGTCAGCTTCTTTGAGCAGCTGGGCCTCCAAGAGGCCTTGGAGCTTGACGAGCAAATCGAAAACTGGTCGAGGCATGAGGCACAGCACACGAGCGAACGGCAAGAAAGTTGAGTGGGGGGTTTTCTGAGGTGCTAGACGGCAAGAACTCAGTCTCCTTACTTTTCACAACTTAAGTCGCCCCGGCTTATTCAGGATTCTCTAATTTAATTGACTACCATATACGGAGTCGCCACCAGCCAGCTTTGCGCACGAAGACGCGAGCCGGCCGCGGGTCGAACGCCGTGAGGAGCTCGGTGCCGTCGAGGAAGCCGGCACTGAGTGGAAAATCTGGGTCCGTGTATGGTGGGCGGCCCTCCACGTCGTCATGTGAGAAGATGCCGACGCACCGTTGAAATTCGCGAAATATCGGTTCTCCAATGTCTTCATCGAACAAGTTGGGCAGAAGGCGAAGACGAAGATGCCTCCGCAAGAAGTATTCGAAGAAATGCAAGTCCATGGGTGCGACGGGCCCGCCTAGCTCCTCCCCAATGCAGTACCAGTTGGGGCGCCCCGAGCAGCCGTGGATCCAGGGGCAGAAGATTGCGGCACTGGTGCCCCAGACCGTCGCCTCGGAGTCCAACAGATCGGTGCGCACTTCGTCCGTGGGGACGTAGGGAAGCCGCGAGCACAGGTTGTACAGGTCAACGAGGCTCGCCGACTCCTCAACGAGCTCTATCTCCTCTGTGTTGAATACGCCAAGGAACACGGCACGAGCGGCGGTCTCGCCGGGCGCCAGCCAATCCGCGGCATCGAGTTCATTGTCGCGGGCCATCAAGGAAGTCTGCATCACGAACGAGATATATTCGTGAGCCCAGAGCATTTGCATGAGCTCCCAGACTACTAGATGAGCATCCGAGTGATTATTACCTCCGCCAACCTCGGTTACGGGGCAGTCGGAACGGCTCAGGCAGTACTTTGCCCGGCCGTAGCCTTCTCGGAAGCGTCTGGCCATCGCCTCCCGAGCGGCATGGTCGGCTAAGATGGTTTCCAGTAGCCAGTTGCCGAGAGGGCCGAAGACGGCTTCCTCTGCCTCGGGGGCCGGGTCCAGATTGCAAACGGCGAATTGTTCGAGGAACGCGAGTTGCTCCGCCGTGAGACGTTCGGCATCAGCGCCCGGCTTGGGTAGTCCCAGGCCCGGTTCCAACTTGGCCTTGAACATGGGCTCGTGGTAAGCGCCAGCGAGGGCTGCGCCGGCAATGAGGACGCGGTAAAAGGCCTTGTGCAAGCGGGCAGTGAACTCGGCCATGCGCTCGTCCTCTTCGGGGTCGCCGTGATAGGGACGATCATCCGGATATTCGAGATCGCTCCACAGGAGATGGCACTCGAATAGTTTCACCAAGCGGCTAAGAGAAAAAGCGGCCTCCAGCTCTGGCATGGACGGCGCCCGACGGCTGCTGGCTAGATCACCGGGGAAAATGCGCGTGGGCGGCAGCTCTCGGCGGCGCTCAGCTGCGGCAACCAGGTCGGTAATGCGGGCCTACAGGAGCCATCTCATGAGTAAAGCGGCGTCGAACGGGTGGGGCGACTCGGTGCTGGACCACAGCCTAGCCACGGCGTGGGAGCGGCCTATGTGGAACAGCATTCGGCAGGCTGAGCTGAGCGCCAACGCGTCTCTGGCCGATTCGCAAGCGTCGAGGATGCAGAGCACTAGCTCGGCGGGTGCTGTCCTGGATAGGAATGCGGAAGCCATGGCGCATTCAGGGGGGGCTTGCGCTCACATCGAACAGGCAGGCAGGTAGTATAGTTTGGCAACATTCCAGTCAAAATACCCAGTTAGCAAATCAGAAATAAGGAATTGGGGGGCTGGCATGTCCGCGGGAAAGTGGGGAGGAGGAACTGGGAGTCTGGGGCCGCGAATTCGAAGCCTTGTGTCACCGCCAATCCTGAAGTGTGCTAGCATAATTTGTCTGCACTAAACAATGAGTTAAGCCTCTCACAGACCCATCTCGATGCACTCCAACTCAGCCAGCACCCTGAAAAACAGCGGCTGTGCCTGGGCTTGGAGCAGCACACCAGGGATGCCCCTAAGCAAAAGCAGCTCGTGCATGAATTCCCTTGCGCCTTCCACCTCCTTACTGTGTCTTGAGCTGTTGCTGCACCCGTGATCGGCGCCCACACCGGCCGGATACAGCTTACCTGCTCGTATCACCACGCCCGGCCGTCGTTGCTGGCCCCGAACTGGAAGCTCCCATTCCGGCGCCCCCGCTGTGCAGACTCGAACCAGCTGCCGGACCACGTCTGGCGTATTCCTGAACTCCGGGAGCGCCATGGCCAGCTCCGAGCTCGCCGACTCGTGCGCCGGACTCGGACCCTGCAGCGCCCTGTGGCCGATGCCACAGTGGGCGAACGGCTGCCCTTAGAAGATGCACCACAGCTGCTTGCCTAGTATAAAGGCCTACGCCCGCTCTAGCTGGTCCTGGCCCTCCTTACCGGCTTTCCTTCATAGCAATGGTGCGAGCTATGGCGAGCTGAAGCCGCCATGTGCGTCGTAGTACCGTCTGCAGTCGCCCGTACTTGGGCACCAGGCGGCATCGCTGCAGAACTCTTTGAGTAGCGTGACGACCTCGTCCTTCAGCTCGCCTTGGGGCAACCCTGAGTCGCCCGCCAGGACCTCGAGGTACTCCATATACGCCACCTCTGGCGGGCTCCACGCAAACCACCCTCCGCGCTGCTCAGGTCGATGAGCACCGCATCCATGAGGAGGACTCAGACGGAACAAGGCCTTAGAAGACTTGCTATCCTGGCTGTTGCGCTGCAGTCCTAAGGGTATTCCCAAAGAACCAAGGAAAGGGGAACGAATGGAAGGAACAAATCAAAGCCAACGCCTACCTCGATATATCCTTTCCTTGCCCAACTCCTCAGCTCCAAACCCGAGCAAACAACGTCCCAACTGCCATCCACTTGAACGCCAGTCACGACGTCAGCCGCTGACTCAATCGATACCTTACACGACCCTTAGCACGGCCACCACATTCCACCGCTCCCCCAGTTCATTCCCCTTGTCGATCCTCGCATATTCCCGCTGCAGAGGCTGGGGCAGCTTCCACGCCAGCGCCGGGTTCTTTAGCCACATCCGAACCAGGTAACTAAGCGCTTCCTGCAGCTCGACAAACGCCTCGCGCGAGTACAGCACGCCGTGGTTGTTGACGAACAGCGGATCCCCGGGCTCGGTGTCCGGCACGACCTGATTCCGTCTGTCGATGTCCTCGATTACATCCAGCGCGTAGCGCTGATCGTCGCTCCCCGTACCACGCCAAAACCTCTTCCGCGGTGAACAACCGTGGCCATCAGCTGCAGTTTCTGACCAAGCGTAGGCAATGGGAAGGTATCCGGTGACACTTTGCCGCAGAGCCCTAGGTCTGCATTACAGTCAGCGTAGAGCCCGCAACAGCCGGACATCACGGACCTGTACCCTTGAAGTGCGGCAAGCCGGACCGAACTTCAGGGATCTCATCCTCCGTGAGAGTATGGGAGTAGTCGCTCTCGGAAGCAAACGAAGTCGAATCCTACGCAATTTTCCCATTCATCCAACTTGTGTTGCACATCTTGGGCCACTCATTGATGCCCTAGCTGTGATCATCAGACAGAGAGCCTGGAGACGGCCTTGAAAATGCTCGTGGCGGCGAACCCAGAGGGGTTGCTTCGTGGTGGGCAGAGCTAAATAGTGGTTGAGATGCTCTCATGAACATTCATCATGGAGGACGTGCCAGCGGTGTGAGTGGGATCGCGCTGCCCTCGCAACATACTTACAGGGATCATCAGCTGGCTTTCACCATCTGCGTTCTCCAATTCCTGGCGGCCACGAAAGCGACGGCGTATACATATTGTTCTTCAATTGGAGTATGTAATACCCGTAGTCCGTCAACGGCTGAGGCCAGTGGTGTATTCCGTACTTTTCTACAGCTGATTCCGGCTCTCAACCAGTGACTGGCGATGGGTCGCAGAAACTTTGGCCGCGTTACGCACTGTTCGTTGATCCAAGCTGCCTAGTTCCCAGACAAATATCCCACGTCAAGCTCCGTGTCAAACAAAAGCGACTGGCCATGTCCGAATCGGCACTTCGCGCGTTGCATCAAGGCGGGTGGTTGAGCGAATCAAAAGATGAAGCGGCGAGGGGGAAACGGCCAGGCAGGGTACATTGGGAGCTCCCGGCGAGCCCTAGAAGCAGCGCAACGGGAATTTGGCTCTCCGCGTGATTGCAGAGCGCTGCAAGGCAGAACGGGATGCTATGCAGGTCCGCTTGACCACCGTCAGATTCTCCTCCTTTTACTGAATATTCGACCCCGAGCTGCTTTCGAGGTCGAATGTTCACGCCAACTACCCGAGGGCTGAAGGAAAAGTGGGTATTTTCGCCGCCCTCTCTCCTTCCAGGAGAGAGGGGCACAAAATTGCCGGACAATCACCGACACACCAAAATCTACACCAAACTTTGTTAGTGCAGAATTGAACTTCAAATACCCGAGGGCTGAAGGAAAAGTGGAGATTTTCGTAGCCCTCTCTCCTTCTAGGAGAGAGGGGCACAAAATTGGTAGACGTCATATAATTGGCGGACAATCACCGATACCTATTTTATACTAAACTTTATTAGTGCAAAACAAAACTTTAAATATCTCAACAACCACTTAACTAAACGTAATAAAATTTTAAAATTATAATTTTTAGTAGAATAGCTCTTTATTTTAAAATTTTAGGTTTTCTATCTTAGGGTTAGGGTTATAGGAGGCTTATTTTCTAAGGGTTAGGGTTATTAGTGGTCAGAGGTAGGTGTCTGTTTTTTATTAGGGTGTCCGCCAATTTTGTGCCCCTCTCTCCTAGAAGGAAAGAGGGCTACGAAAATTTCTACTTTTCCTTTAGCCCTGGGGTATCTCAATAACGACTTAACTAAAGTTGATAAAACTTTAAAAGGATATTTCCTAATATAATAGCTTTATATTTTGAGATTTTAGTTTTTTTAAGATAGGGTTAGGGTTATATATGTATTTTGTTCCTATAGGTTAGAGTTAACTACAGATGTCGCTACCAAAAGAATCCGCACACCGCCCTCCATTGAACCAGCAGAATTAACCGGTATTTACATAGACATACAGATCCAGCCATCTCTCCGATCTGCCCCCTCATCCAAGTATGTAGGACGTCTTTTTCCATTATCCTCCTCCTCAACAGAACGACCTTGAACCTCCTGAACAAGCCTTTTTACAATAGTCTACTACAATATTGCTACGCGGGCTCAAGTATTTACATTTAAGCTGATTGTTCAGCTTGATGATAAGCGGATTGAAGCGTTTACTAGCATTAAAACCAAGGACTTTGAACGACCTGGCCGTCAAGGCTCTAGCTCGTAGCTTAGGTCAAAAGCACGTCGATAGGATGTTGTTTCGGCTTCTGGGCCTAGTACTGAATAACTTCATTTTTACTAGTCAGGTAGTTGGATCCAGGAGAGCGTTGGATCCAGGAGAGATTCAGGGTCGGATTCAGGGGGGATAGTGCGGGGTATAATACAATGGCTTACAGGCTTGGCATTCAAGGCGGTGTGCGGATTCTTTTGGTAGCGACTTCCGTATAGGTGTCCGGTGAAAAGTGTCTGTCTAGCGATGTTATACCCCTCTCTCCTAGAGGGAGAGAGGGCTGCGAAAATACCCACTTTTCCTTCAGCCCTCGGGTAGGACGGGAGGCAGGGCGCCTGCCAACTTGGGCCATATGGGTTGATCAGAGCCAATCAGCGGCGCTGGTTTCGTTATCACCAGATGCATGAGGTGCCGATATCTCACAGCAGGAACACAGAGCAGCTAGCAAGATTTCAAAAGAGAAACAACAGATACAATGAATGGAGGAGGGGAAAATAACTTCCGATTTAAACACCGAGAGAAGAGCAAAGAAGAAAATATAGAAAAAGTGTACGGAACGCTATGACGCTACTGCTCATCGGATCTTGGTGGAATCCAAAGCGAGTCGTGTCTCACAGGAGATCGATCGATCGAGGGAGCAAAAAGTAGGCAGGTACACACACACATTCGACAGCATAGCCATGGGCTCCGCTTTATGTGGACCAACATCCGCTAGCATCAAGCGTATATCCCTTCATCAAATATATAGCAGCCCACAAAAACACGTCGCCCGCCCGCCACCAAGCACGACACCAACACAAACCGGCAGCGAAACCCACACTTAACCGCCCCTCTTCCACAGATCCCTCCAAAACTCCCTAAATCCATAGTACTTCTCCCGACTCTCTACCACCTTCACCGGCGGCGCCCTAAACAGCCCCGCCAGCCCCGCGCCAAGCTGCCCTACACCACCGCCGCCACCTCCTCCGACGCCGCGGCCACCAAACGGCGCGTCTACGAGCGACTTGGCCGGGCGGGTGGCGCGTAGGCGAATCTCGTCGGCGACCAGCGGCGCGACGTCGGCGAAGCAGCTGCTCAGCTCGCGCTCGAGCGAGAAGTACGGCTTCTTGGCCAGCTCGGGCGCCATCAGGTTGTAGGAGCGCGTGAGCGCGTTGAGGTTGGCGATGGCGAGGCTCATGTACGGCCGCTCGGCCGCCTCCCAGGCCGGGTCGCGGAAGGGTTGGGTGATCGCGGCGTCGTGGGCTGGTGGGCGGGCTGGGTCGGGGGAGTCGCCACCACCACTACCACCGCCACCAGCACCACCGCCACCGGGGTTGCCGGCATGGGCGTCGTCGGGATTGGCGGGGGTGGGGTTGGAGGGAGAGAGAGGGGAGGGCGGCGCGGCGGTGACCCGCTGCATGACGACGTCGGCGGTGGAGTTGGTGGGCACCGAGATCTGTTCCGGGTTGCGCCGGCGCGGGTTGTGGATCTCTTCGGCCCGGGCATGGGCGGCAGCGCGGGCGAGTTGCTCCTCGAGGGTGCCGCCGCGGCTGGCGATCATGCGCGCGGCGTGGCGCTTCCAGTCGTTGCGCAGGCGGGCGCGGAACGTCTCGGCGGCTTTGATAAGTTCCTGTTGTTTCTCGATCCAGGGGGGGACTATGTCTTGGCGCTTGATCATCTTGTTCATGATGTATTCGGTCTAGAGCCAGGGGTGTTAGAGACGGACGGAGGGTTGAAGTTGGTTTGTGCTGTGCTTGGCAACTCACGGTGTCGATGAACGGGTTGTCTGCTCTCGTGTCCCTTTCTATCCCCTTTCCGCGAGGGATGTTCTTGAACTGGCCCCTCGCAATGGCATCTTCGATCCGTTCGTTCGCCAGGGCGGCCAGCGCCGACACCGAATTCGGCACCGCCCTCGCCGCGGGAGTAAACCGTTCACGGAATTCCCGCTTCAGCGCCTCCCTTTCTTCATCGCTCAGGCCTTTATCCTTCATCCCCATCCCCGCATAGGCCTGCGCCTTGTCCCGCGCACTCGAAGCTCTTTGGCCGGGACTCAGGCCGACCTCCCTGCGGAACCGCATGTCTACCGGCGCCGGCGCTGGCGGCGTACTCTTCCCCCTTAACCCGGGCGCCAACGGCTTGTGCGCATTATCCAACATCCGCAACACGGTATCCTCGGTCGATTCCTCGCCTGTCCACGGCTTCGCGGACGCAATCGCCCGGGTGCCCAGCCCGGCGGAGTCAGGAATGCGCGAGGTGATGCCCGCCTGCGCCAGCGCGGCGGCGTGCTCGTGGTGGAACTTCATGTCGGCCACCTTGTCCAGCAACTGGGCCTTGAGCTCCTCGCTGAAGCCCGCTTCTTCGATGGCGTGGCGGCCGGCGCGGCCTCCGGTGAGGAGGGCATCTTCGGTCGCTTGCTGGAGGCGGCGTGTCATGGCCCCCTGTTCGTGGTCAGGGTCAGGCTCGGGCCCGAGTCTCCGGCTTAGGTGGGATGCATCGGCACGGTCGTTTGATGCGTCGGAGCTCGGGGCGGATCGGCCGGAATAGCGAACGGTCTGGGACAGCGACCCGAGGGGTGGTGCTGTTTTTAATCGAAGGGCGCGGGCGCATCCGGCGCAAATGAACGATGTCGACGCCATCGGTGCGGGCTACCGTCGCGGCAATCGAATCTGTGGACTCGTCGCGGCATTTTGCAAAGCTGGACTTCTCGCGGTGGAAGATGGTTGCGAATTGTTTCCGGTGACAGCGGGGATTGAGACAGTGCTATCTGCGACCAACTACACTGTGTCCAAGACACGGTCAAAAGAGAAAGAGAAACCCTCTTGTTGGCGTGGCCACTGCTTCCAACTAATCCGTGCTGCAGCAAACAATAACTCAAATCAACAGTCCGAGACATCATGATGGCGTTCGCACAGATCTCCAGTAACTTGCAAGGTCCGACGCCTGAAACGAGATTGGGCTGTTCTTGGGTGTGAGAGTTCCCCGTTTGCCTTGGTGATGAATGCCTACGGTACCTACCGGTACCTACACAGGCGTCTTTCCTCAAGAGACGAGTCCCAAATCATGAAGAGCTCCGCTAGGGATACAGGCCACGAGACACATCTTCTGGAGAATTCCGTTAATGTAACCACCGGAGAGATAGCGCACATATATATGCATCCCTGTTGACCTCCGCAGCCGGCATGCCACCTAACTCATCGCACTGGAAAATAACGCCGCGAACAGACCCGACAGAGACCCGACGAAGACCACTCGTGACCTTACCCCCTCATCAAGCACACGAAATCACACCAGCATCAGCACACTCCACCACCCTGCGCCTGCACAGACCCAGACCGGTCGGCTCTGCCTCGCGCATGGCACCGACCTGGCCCGGCCCGAGCGCGAGCGCGGCAATCTCAAGGGACTCGCCCTCACCCTCGATCTGGACGCGGAAGCGGCCGACATCCCGAAAGCCGAGCTTGCGGTATACCCCGAGGCCTGTGGGGCAGGCGAACACAGTGGTGTGCACGCCGAGGCGGCGCGCCTGGTCGACGCCCCAGCGGGCGAGCGCGGTGCCAGCGCCGCGCCGCGCCGCTGCCACGTCAAGTGGTAGAGCAGGATGCGCAGGAAGACGTGCCCGCCTTGCTCCGGGCGGTAGCGTGCGTCGAAGAGGACGGTCTTGTGGTGGACCAGCGCCGCGCGGTAGGCGGTTTGCCGGGTGAGGTGGTCTAGTTTGGTCGGGCTGGTGGGGAAGGTGGGCGAGGTTGGCGAGGTCGGTTCTGTGCGGAGTGTGTTACTCAAGGTTGTTTGCATCCCCAAGCTGGGTAGAACTGGGGTGCGTGAAGGGTACACAGAGGGAAGTGTGCGAGGATGACGTCACGTAGGTAATTCATGGACCGACTGTGCTGGCGCGTCGTGGGCGGATTGGCTGCGCGGCCGACGGCAAGGCCCAGGCGCTGGAGGCAACGATCTGCGTTGCGGATCCGTAGGCGTCGGTGGGCATCTCACAGACGACCACGGTGCTGCTCTCCAGGTATTCGGCGCACTTCTGCCTGCAGAGCGCGGCAAGCTTGTCCGGGAACAGGTGCCGGTCCGGTCCGTCCGGACAGCGGTAGGGGTAGGGCGGGTCCAGCGGTGAGGCGCCGACCAGGACCATGGTCATGGTCTCCAGATCGGCCTCGGTTGCTTGCCGGATGATCATGTTGAGGACATTGGGTTCTGGACTTCTGGTCGGGTAGGAGCACGAGTTGCTGCCCTCCGAATGGAAGACAAGCCTACCACAGTAGAACGTGTAAAGGGTTCACCGCGCTTTACCAGGCGATGGACGGCAGCTCTCGTTCCAGACCGCATCACGCCGTGGTCTCATCCCCGATGCCTTGGAAAAGTTGGTCTTGGCATCGCAAGGCAAGAGGTGCAATGACGTCGGACGCCGAGTGCGCCGTCGGACCGCTGCCACGCCACAGAGATGACAGGCGTTGATTGGGCTGTCAGAGGTCATCCATGGATGTTGGCAGCGGGGGCGCAGCTCGCCTTGGGCAGGACCATGGACCCTATGAGACCCTGGCAGACCCTGGCGCTTGGGAGGTGGAATTCAGGGTCCACCCCCGCGAGGCATGACGTCATTTCTTGGGCTGGAACCTTGGGGCGATCACAGCTGAGTCTCGTCGACTTGCATGAATCGCGAAGTCACGTTACGGCGGCTGAACCAGAACTTTTCGATTTCGACTACTAGAACTTCGAACTTCTCGCATTCGACTACTACGCTAAGGGGGCGGCTAGATCAACGACCCATAGTTCTTTCAAGTCGACGCACGATCCCAGCATCAAGCTTGGTTATCTCTCAGACTAGAACAGGTTGCTGACCGTGGGGAGTTCTCAACGGAAGTGCTGTTCCTGCAAGTGCTATAATTTGGTCAGCTAAACATTTCCCAATATCTGATTCGATTCCTTTCTGACTGCAATGCATTGTCAAGGCCTTGGCGAAAGGGTCTGCCCAACGCTACTGACCTGCATGGGGCACGTTCCCAGTCGGTCATTTGTGCAACGAGTTGCGCGGTTGTTGACTCGCTAGTAGTGCGGGGCCATTGGAACTCTGCGGTCCCCGATCTATTAGAGTTGAAGTCCTCGAAATGTGAAAAAAAGGCGAACAGGACTCAGGAATAGGCAAGGTACAGAACTCAC
Source organism: Thermothielavioides terrestris NRRL 8126 (assembly GCF_000226115.1). Classification (NCBI taxonomy): domain Eukaryota; kingdom Fungi; phylum Ascomycota; class Sordariomycetes; order Sordariales; family Chaetomiaceae; genus Thermothielavioides; species Thermothielavioides terrestris. The sequence goes on from NC_016462.1 coordinate 3,568,954, forward strand.
CGTTGCATCGCAAGAGCGAGGTGTACGGTCCCCTCGGATGAAGCCCCAAGCTCGTGTGGCCAATCAGCTCCAGGATGTCCGAGGAGACGCTGTCACCCATGGGAAATCGCCGTTGCTTGGGAAGAGAGCAGGCGTTAGTCTAAGTCTCGTGTCTGTCGCACATGCCTGAGGTAGGAGAGGAAATCAAGTGAGAGAGAGGTTTTTATATCCAATGCTTTACGTTCTGCCAGCCCTCGTTCTGCCGACTTGGGGCGGTCCATGTCGCACAGACGAGGATGAGAATGCGGGACGAGAAAGCAAGGCACGGTTGGAAGCTAGTCCCCAAAAAGAACAGAAATGGGGCGGGTAACTCGGCGAAGGCTGGGGGCGTGACCGACTGCCCTCTGGTCGGTTTGACTCCTGCTATGCGATTGCGCAATTGTGTAGTAACCGATAAGAAACAAGGTGCCAGGACAGCGGCACGCGGCCTGGTCTTTCTCGAAAGGAGCTGGCCTCCTGGAGGCAAGTTCGCCACCTGGCCGCCGCGAGAAGCCTAGAGCCTCGACCTAACCCTAACTCTCCATCCCGCCGTCACCCCAGGAGGGTTTCCGGTGCGGGTGAGAGATCATTCACGCTTGTCTCTCTCGCTTAGACTTACTTGAGTGTACTAGTTTCCTATGGCCAAGTCTGGTCCGTTATCCTAGCCTTGGAATGGGTGGGGTCTGGTTCTGGTTTCCCTGGGCAGCGTGTCCTGCTGATGTTGGGCATCCCCCCTTTTCATCCGAGCTTCTGCGTGCCTTCCCAGACCTTGGCGCCCTGCAACCGCTTTTACATACAAATCCCGCAACCCACACTCCCACGGCCCCTCCCTATCAATGAACTACCGATCGTCAAGCGGCATTGGGACGGTGTCCGGTGGACGCAGCAGCTGAAGACACCCGGCTTCGACTCCCGGGATGTGTCAAAGCAAAACCCCGATAGAGTTTTCGTAGCTGGCCACCTCCTGTCTTCCGGCGCGAGATAGAGGTGGGTAGGGAGGTTCAGGGTAGGTCGAGTGGGAGAAGGCTGGTCGGTGAGCTTTTTCATTACACGCATGTTGCGCAGATCAGATGGGCTGGCTAGTAAGGAGAGACGCGCTTCTCTGAGCACAGCTTGACACCTCAGGATAAATGCGAAACAGTTCAGCTGCCACTGTTCGGCGGCACTGCAGCATCCACTCGCGGACGAGCTATGCGAAGCAGGCCGAAGCTCTGTGGGCTGACAGGAAGTAGCCACTATCCACTAAGTTTCCTCTGTCTGTTGTTTTGGCCTGTAGTGAGTGCCATGCCGGTCTGTAGTGGGCCATACTTAGGGTTACTTAGGGTTAATTAGGGTTAATTAGGGTTAATTAGGGTTAATTAGGGTTAGGGTTAGGGTTAGGGTTAGGGTTAGGGTTAGGGTTAGGGTTAGGGTTAGGGTTAGGGTTAGGGTTAGGGTTAGGGTTAGGGTTAGGGTTAGGGTTAGGGTTAGGGTTAGGGTTAGGGTTAGGGTTAGGGTTAGGGTTAGGGTTAGGGTT